>NW_011458488.1:0-532 GCF_000754665.1 Bison bison bison | reverse complement strand
TGTCGATAATCAGCCGGGAATCTCGACAGCTTTAGGGTCGAGGGTTCCAGACCTGAATGAGAAGAACTGTGTTTTATTCAAGTTCTCTATTCTTCCGACTTTTTATTGGCCCTGTCCCAGTTTATTATGATTTTATTCAGAGTTTCTTGCTCTTAAGTCTCCGTTGGACACGCAAAGCCGCTGTTCGGTCAAGATTCGAACCGTCAGTTCTGGAAATCTCGTCCTTTGGTCCCAAGCTCAGACCGAAAGAGGTCGCAGATTTCGGCGTCTGAGGAGACCCAGGTCCCTGATCCAGGGCCGCCCGGCCAGGCTGCTCCGGGGCAGAAGGGGAGACGAGACGCTGGGAGTCCGGGGCCGAGGGCTGGGTTCCCTTCGTTCTGCCGCGACTCTGCTCCGCCGAGATGATTTGTCACGACGTAAGCGGATGGAAACATTTGTGTCCTCTACTGCTCGGGAGAAAAGTACGGATGAGGCCCGTAACGGACCTGAATAGCTAGTTAGTTGTCCTTTCGCGGTGCTAAGAAGCATCTCT
>NW_011458487.1:0-568 GCF_000754665.1 Bison bison bison | reverse complement strand
CTCCTCAGGGTTCCTCTGATTTCAGACTCCGATCGCAGGGTCCCTGCAGACTGGGGACAGGAGAGTCAGGCCTCGTCTTGGGTTGAGGCATGGAACTGCGCTTGCCTCTCGAGGTGTCCCCGGGGAGAGAGGCCACTCGTCGAGCTGTATTTGGAACCTGGGGGTTTTTCTTGACGACGCACGGGCGAGTCACTGCCCCTTCGTGTTGACTTCATTCACAGGGTGGAGTTCGGAGAGGTGTCCGGGCAACGGGTTCTTATCAAGAAGGGACCGGGAAATCGGGGTGCTTCGCAACGTGGAAGCACCCAAGAGGCCACGTCTGGAATGTCGTCGTGAGACCGGCCTCATCCTGAGGTGTGACCGGAAGGTCGGGAACCCCTTCCAGACAAAGCAGGGGAGTCGACCGTCCTGTGGAGACCAGGAGGGTAGAAGGGGCTCAGAGGAAGTGGTGCCGGAAAACCTCGGTGTTCCTCTCCAGGGAGACTGGGAGGCCGGGGAACTTTGTGGGGGCGCATCAAGGGTGCCAAGTACCGTTTCGACCTCCAATTCCTCACGTGGGACTTCTCCT
>NW_011458486.1:0-504 GCF_000754665.1 Bison bison bison | reverse complement strand
GGGGGAGCGCGTCATTGCTCTCGAGTCATGGTAGGGGAACCTGGCCTCGAGACGTGTTGAAGAAGGTCTCTCGAGGTCTTTCTCGGGTTGAGGCAGGAAACCCTGGCTTCCCTCGACTTGTGCAGGTGACCTCAGGGGGCTTCTCATGGTGGCTCTGAGAAGTCAGGGAAACTGGAGTCGGGGGGGCCGTCTCGGGACTCCACGGGGTTTGGTGCATTGGAAGAGGGCCTCATCTCCAGTTGAGGCAGGAACCTCAGGGTTCCTCTGATTTCAGACTCCGATCGCAGGGTCCCTGCAGACTGGGGACAGGAGAGTCAGGCCTCGTCTTGGGTTGAGGCATGGAACTCCGCTTGCCTCTCGAGGTGTCCCCGGGGAGAGAGGCCACTTGTCGAGCGGTATTTGGAACCTGGGGGTCTTTTCCGGACGATGCACGGGCGAGTCACTGCCCCTTCGTGTTGACTTCATTCACAGGGTGGAGTTCGGAGAGGTGTCCGGGCATCGGGT
>NW_011458485.1:0-548 GCF_000754665.1 Bison bison bison | reverse complement strand
CCTTCGTGTGCACTTCATTCACAGGGTGGAGTTCGGAGAGGTGTCCGGGCATCGGGTTCTTCTCAAGAGGGGACCGGGAAATCGGGGTCCTACGGAATGTGGAACCACCCACGAGGCCACTTCTGGAAGGTCTTCGTGAGACCGGCCTCATCCTGAGGTGCGACCGGAAGGTCGGGAACCCCTTCCAGACAAAGCAGGGGAGTCGACCCTCCTGTCCAGATCAGGAGGGGAGAAAGGGCTCAGAGGAGGGGGTGCCGGAAAACCTCAGTGTTCCTCTCGAGGGAGTCCGGGATTTCGGGGAACTTTGTGGGTCGCATCAAGGGTGCCAAGTGCCCTTTCGACCTCCAGTTCCTAACGGGGGACTTCTCCTGAGACGCTGTAGCGGGAAAGGGCTTCATCTTGCGATGACGGGGGAGCCACGTGGTTTTTCTCGAGTTATGGCGGGATTCTCGAGTTACGACGGGGAATTCAGGCTGCCTCTTGTGTTGGCCCAGGCAAGTCCAATCTTCCATTCGAGTTGCGAAGGAAAGCTGGGGATTGCTCTCGAG
>NW_011458484.1:0-526 GCF_000754665.1 Bison bison bison | reverse complement strand
TGAAGCCAGAGTCTAGTGGAAATACACAGGCTTTGAACATCGCTGAAGACCAATTATTTCCTAAGGAAATACGCATTGTTTTAGCTCAAGGTTTGTCTGGGAAATTCTTACACATCAGGAGATGGCTCCGAGGTGGATTTCTACAAAGAACATCCATGCAAAGGACAAGCCTGCACAGCTCTGTGCACATCTGCCCCTCCCCCCACTCACAGCCAGCAGCATTTCCAAGTGACCTCCTAAGGCCTTCGCCAAACTACAGGGGCACCTCTGGGTTTCCTGTTTCCCTCATTTTTCGGAATCTTTCGTAAAAAAAAGAAAAACAAAAATCAACAAAAAAAAAATCCGCTTATTTCTTCGTAGAATGCCACAGTGGAAGGAAAACAGGCCTTCAATATTAAAACCTAAATTTGCAAAAAACTTGGAGCTTGGTTTTTTGTTTTGTTTTGTTTTGTTTGAATCAAACCACCACATCATTTAAAATTTTTACACGTTCTAATTATTCGGTTCCAAAACACCAAACTTGTAC
>NW_011458483.1:0-519 GCF_000754665.1 Bison bison bison | reverse complement strand
GTGTTCTGTAGATTCTTTGGGCTTCCCTGGTGGCTCAGCTGGTAGTATTCTTTTGGATTTTTTTTCCTTTTTTCTCCTTTTTCCCCCTCTGTTGTAGTTGTCAATTTTATTGGCACTATAAAATCTCATTAAGCTTTTGAGTCTTTTTCTTTTCCTTTTTTTCTCAGCCACTATTTTTTATTGTTATAAACCTCTGCCTCTATGTTGGGCTTTTGGAGTTCTGGGTAGTTTTTCCTTTTTTTTTTCCTTTCTCTTTTTTTAATTTTAATTCTCAATTTTTTTAAACCTATTATTTTCTACATTTTATTCCTTTGTTTGCTTTTCCTACTGTTCTTTTCTCCTTGCAGTTCATCTTTAATGTATATAAATTTTCTTTAACTATCTCTATTTAACTTTGCATATGTATTCTTTCCTTCTTTTCTTTCTTTCCTTTCCTCTAAACATATTTGTTAGTTTTATTTTCATTGCTTTATTACCCAATTGGCACCTTGCTTTAGTTTTGTTTTCCAGTTTGTGCTT
>NW_011458482.1:0-508 GCF_000754665.1 Bison bison bison | reverse complement strand
ACTTGACTTCACATTCCAGGATGTCTGGCTCTAGTTGAGGGATCACACCATCGGGATTATCTGCGTCGTGAAGATCTTTTTTGTACAGTTCTTCTGTGTATTCTTGCCACCTCTTCTTAATATCTTCTGCTTCTGTTAGGTCCATACCACTTCTGTCCTTTATTGAGCCAATCTTTGCATGAAATGTTCCCTTGGTATCTCTAATTTTCTTGAAGAGATCTCTAGTTTTTCCCATTCTGTTGTTTTCCTCTATTTCTTTGCATTGATTGCTGAGGAAGGCTTTCTTATCTCTTCTTGCTATTCTTTGGAACTCTGCATTCAGATGCTTATATCTTACCTTTTCTCCTTTGCTTTTTTGCTTCTTTTCTTTTCACAGCTATTTGTAAGGCCTACCCAGACAGCCATTTTGCTTTTTTGGATTTCTTTTCCATGGGGATGGTCTTGATCCCTGTCTCCTGTACAATATCATGAACCTCAGTCCATAGTTCATCAGGCACTCCATCTATCA
>NW_011458481.1:0-538 GCF_000754665.1 Bison bison bison | reverse complement strand
TCAACCTACCTGACTTCAGGCTCTACTGCAAAGCCACAGTTATCAAGACAGTATGGTACTGGCACAAAGACAGAAATATAGATCAATGGAACAAAGTAGAAAGCCCAGAGATAAATCCACGCACATATGGACACCTTATCTTTGACAAAGGAGGCAAGAATATACAATGGATTAAAGACAATCTCTTTAACAAGTGGTGCTGGGAAATCTGGTCAACCACTTGTAAAAGAATGAAACTAGAACACTTTCTAACACCATATACAAAAATAAACTCAAAATGGATTAAAGATCTAAACGTAAGACCAGAAACTATAAAACTCCTAGAGGAGAACATAGGCAAAACACTCTCTGACATACATCACAGCAGGATCCTCTATGACCCACCTCCCAGAATATTGGAAATAAAAGCAAAAATAAACAAATGGGACCTAATTAAACTTAAAAGCTTCTGCACATCAAAGGAAACTATTAGCAAGGTGAAAAGACAGCCTTCAGAATGGGAGAAAATAGTAGCAAATGAAGCAACCGACAAACAACT
>NW_011458480.1:0-503 GCF_000754665.1 Bison bison bison | reverse complement strand
CCCTTTCGACCTCCAATTCCTAACGTGGGACTTCTCCTGAGACGCTGTAGCGGGAAAGGGGCTTCATCTTGCGATGACGGGGGAGCCACGTGGTTTTTCTCGAGTTACGGCGGGATTCTCGAGTTACGACGGGGAATTCAGGCGGCCTCTTGTGTTGGCCCAGGCAAGTCCAATCTTCCATTCGAGTTGCGAAGGAAAGCTGGGGATTGCTCTCGAGTGGCTGCAGGGCCAATACACCTCATCTAGGCTTGTGTCCAGAAGCCAATGTTCCTCTCCAGGGGCGACAGGGATCTCGGGGTTGCATTCCAGACGCACCCGGGGAGACAGGCATTCATCTCGAGTGGAAGCAAAGAACCCCGCTCTGCTCTCGAATCGCGACGGGTATCTCTTGGAGCTCACTGGGTGGACTCAAGGGAGTCAAGCCTCCTGAGGCGTTTGGAGAGAGGTCGCGAGATTGGTCTCTAGGCCATGCAGGAGACGAAGGCCCTCATCTCTCGATGACG
>NW_011458479.1:0-538 GCF_000754665.1 Bison bison bison | reverse complement strand
GATCACAACAGACAACACAGAAATACAAAGGATCATAAGAGACTACTATCAGCAATTATATGCCAATAAAATGGACAAACGTGGAAGAAATGGACAAACTCTTAGAAAAGTACAACTTTCCAAAACTAGGACCAGGAAGAAATAGAAAAATCTTAACAGACCCATCACAAGCACGGAAATTGAAACCATAATCAGAAATCTTCCAGCAAACAAAAGCCCAGGTCCAGACGGCTTCACAGCTGAATTCTACCAAAAATTTAGAGAAGAGCTAACACCTATCCCTGCTCAAACTCTTCCAGAAAATTGCAGAGGAAGGTAAACTTCCAAACTCATTCTATGAGGCCACCATCACCCTAATACCAAAACCTGACAAAGATCCCACAAAAAAGAAAACTACAGGCCAATATCACTGATGAACATAGATGCAAAAATCCTTAACAAAATTCTAGCAATCAGAAACCAACAACACATTAAAAAGATCATACACCATGACCAAGTGGGCTTTATCCCAGGGATGCAAGGATTCTTCAATATCCAC
>NW_011458478.1:0-562 GCF_000754665.1 Bison bison bison | reverse complement strand
GTACTTTTTTCTTGTTTCTTTAGGTATGCCTGTATTGCTATGAACTTTCCCCTTAGGACTGCTTTTAAAGTGTCCCTACAGGTTTTTGTAGTTGTTTGTGTTTTTCTATTTTCATTAGTTTCTATGGTAAATTTTTATTTCTTTTTTTGTATTTCTTCTGTGATTTGTTGGTTATTCAGCAGCGTGTTGTTCAGCCTCCATATGTTGGAATTTTTAATAGTTTTTCTCCTGTAATTGAGATCGAATCTTACTGCATTGTGGTCAGAAAAGATGCTTGGAATGATTTCTATTTTTTTAATTTACCAAGGCTAGATTTATGGCCCAGGATGTGATCTATCCTGGAGAAGGTTCCATGTGCGCTTGAGAAAAAGGTGAAATTCATTGTTTTGAGATGAAATGTCCTATAGATATCAATTAGGTCTAACTGGTCTATTGTATCATTTAACGTTTGTGTTTCCTTGTTAATTTTCTGTTTAGTTGATCTATCCATAGGTGTGAGTGGGGTATTAAAGTCTCCCACTATTATTGTGTTATTGTTAATTTCCCCTTTCATACTTGTTAG
>NW_011458477.1:0-518 GCF_000754665.1 Bison bison bison | reverse complement strand
GGAGAGATCACAACAGACAACACAGAAATACAAAGAATCATAAGAGACTACTATCAGCAATTATATGCCAATAAAATGGACAACGTGGAAGAAATGGACAAATTCTTAGAAAAGTACAACTTTCCAAAACTGGACCAGGAAGAAATAGAAAATCTTAACAGACCCATCACAAGCACAGAAATTGAAACTGTAATCAAGAATCTTCCAGCAAACAAAAGCCCAGGTCCAGACGGCTTCACAGCTGAATTCTACCAAAAATTTAGAGAAGAGCTAACACCTATCCTGCTCAAACTCTTCCAGAAACTTGCAGAGGAAGGTAAACTTCCAAACTCATTCTATGAGGCCACCAACACCCTAATACCAAAACCTGACAAAGATCCCACAAAAAAAGAAAACTACAGGCCAATATCACTGATGAACATAGATGCAAAAATCCTTAACAAAATTCTAGCAATCAGAATCCAACAACACATTAAAAAGATCATACACCATGACCAAGTGGGCTTTATCCCAGGGAT
>NW_011458476.1:0-529 GCF_000754665.1 Bison bison bison | reverse complement strand
TCCAAGAGATACACGTCGCGACTCGAGAGCAGAGCGGAGTCTTTGCTTCCACTCGAGATGAATGCCTGTTCCCCCGGGTGTGTCTGGAATGAACCCCCGAGAACCCTGTCGCCCCTGGAGAGGAACACTGGCTTCTGGACACAAGCCTAGATGAGGTATCTTGGCCCTGCAGTCACTCGAGAGCAATCCCCAGCTTTCCTTCGCAACTCGAATGGAAGATTGGACTTCCCTGGGCCAACACAAGAGGTAACCTGAATTCCCCGTCGTAACTCGAGAATCCCGCCGCAACTCGAGAAAAACCACGTGGTTCACCCGTCATCGCAAGATGAAGCCATTTCCCGCTACAGCGCCTCAGGAGAAGTCCCACGTTAGTTATTGGAGGTCGAAACGTTACTTTGCACCCTTGATGCGACCCACAAAGTTCCCCGGCATCCCGGTCTCCCTCGAGAGGAACACCGAGGTTTTCCGGCACCACTTCCTCAGAGCCACTTCTACCCTCCTGATCTGGACAGGAGGGTCGACTCCCCTG
>NW_011458475.1:0-508 GCF_000754665.1 Bison bison bison | reverse complement strand
TGTGGAACCACCAACGAGGCCACGTCTGGAATGTCTTCGTGAGACCGGCCTCATCCTGAGGTGCGACCGGAAGGTCGGGAACCCTTCCAGACAAAGCAGGGGAGTCGACCCTCCTGTCCAGATCAGGAGGGGAGAAAGGGCTCAGAGGAGGGGGTGCCGGAAAACCTCAGTGTTCCTCTCGAGGGTGACCGGGATTTCGGAGAACTTTGTGGGTCGCATCAAGGGTGCCAAGTGCCCTTTCGACCTCCAATTCCTAACGGGGGACTTCTCCTGAGACGCTGTAGCGGGAAAGGGCTTCATCTTGCGATGACGGGGGAGCCACGTGGTTTTTCTCGAGTTACGGCGGGATTCTCGAGTTACGACGGGGAATTCAGGATGCCTCTTGTGTTGGCCCAGGCAAGTCCAATCTTCCTTTCGAGTTGCGAAGGAAAGCTGGGGATTGCTCTCGAGTGACTGCAGGGCCAATAGACCTCATCTAGGCTTGTGTCCAGAAGCCAATGTTCCTCTC
>NW_011458474.1:0-517 GCF_000754665.1 Bison bison bison | reverse complement strand
ACTTTATATGGTATATGACTAATACCAGAGGAAGTGTTAAGCTTTTTTTGTTGATTTGTAGTTTGAAATTATTTCATAGGAAATTTAAAAATGAGACTGTACTAATTGTATCTGTAATTAATTGTGTTTTTAATACAATGATTTCACTGAAAGTGTGTTTTTTTGCTCTTAGAGTGGAAAAGCAATTACAAAAGGACAATTATTCCACTTAAATGAAAAAATTGTCTTACAGCAGAATGGCTATTTGCATTTTTCATGGACCAGTTAATTCTTACCCTAAATCACATTTTGAAAGAATTTTCTTTAAGGTTTATTGCTGGCTAAATACTTTTTTGAGCCTTTTAAATGACTTTTCCTTTTTACTTGAATAATGGTCTCAGTATTTTAAGGATTGGGAAAACTTGAATTTTTTTGTACTATTAAATGCATTTACTCTTCACCTCTTTGAACTTGAAAATGAAGCAACAGGGTTATGAGTTCCCAGGTAGTATAGTGATTTCTGGGAGTTTCCTCAGCT
>NW_011458473.1:0-513 GCF_000754665.1 Bison bison bison | reverse complement strand
TCAGAGCCACCATGAGAAGCCCCCTGAGGTCACCCGCACAAGTCGAGGGAACCCAGGGTTTCCTGCCTCAACCCGAGAAAGACCTCGAGAGACCTTCTTCAACACGTCTCGAGGCCAGATTCCCCTACCATGGGTCGGGAGCAGTGACGCGCTCCCCCTCGCCACTCGCATGGAGACCCGACTTCCCTGGCGCCCCACGAGAGGCTCACCTACCTCGCCGACGTACCTCGTGAGAAACCGCACACTGGGGCCGCCGCTCGAGAACAACCCCGAGATTCCCCCGTCATCGAGAGATGAGGGCCTTCGCCTCCTGCATGGCCTAGAGACCAATCTCGCGACCTCTCTCCAAACGCCTCAGGAGGCTTGACTCCCTTGAGTCCACCCAGTGAGCTCCAAGAGATACCCGTCGCGATTCGAGAGCAGAGCGGGGTTCTTTGCTTCCACTCGAGATGAATGCCTGTCTCCCCGGGTGCGTCTGGAATGCAACCCCGAGATCCCTGTCGCCCCTGGAGA
>NW_011458472.1:0-522 GCF_000754665.1 Bison bison bison | reverse complement strand
TCACGAGGTACGACGGCGAGGGTCAGTGAGCCTCGTCGTGGGGCGGCCAGGGAAGTCGGGTCTCCATGCGAGTGGCGAGGGGGAGCGCGTCATTGCTCTCGAGTCATGGTAGGGGAACCTGGCCTCGAGACGTGTTGAAGATGGTCTCTCGAGGTCTTTCTCGGGTTGAGGCAGGAAACCCTGGCTTCCCTCGACTTGTGCAGGTGACCTCAGGGGGCTTCTCATGGTGGCTCTGAGAAGTCAGGGAAACTGGAGGTGGGGGGGGGGGCCTCGGGACTCCAGGGTTTTGGTGCATTGGAAGAGGGCCTCATCTCCAGTTGAGGCAGGAACCTCAGGGTTCCTCTGATTTCAGACTCCGATCGCAGGGTCCCTGCAGACTGGGGACAGGAGAGTCAGGCCTCGTCTTGGGTTGAGGCATGGAACTCCGCTTGCCTCTCGAGGTGTCCCCGGGGAGAGAGGCCACTTGTCGAGCGGTATTTGGAACCTGGGGGTCTTTTCCGGACGATGCACGGGCGAGTCACT
>NW_011458471.1:0-704 GCF_000754665.1 Bison bison bison | reverse complement strand
CAGGAGGGTCGACTCCCCCTGCTTTGTCTGAAGGGGGTTCCCGACCTTCCGGTCGCGCCTCAGGATGAGGCCGGTCTCACGACGACATTCCAGACGTGGCCTCGTGGGTGCTTCCACATTGCGAAGCACCCCGATTTCCCGGTCCCCTCTTGATAAGAACCCGATGCCCGGACACCTCTCCGAACTCCACCCTGTGAATGAAGTCAACACGAAGGGGCAGTGACCTCGCCCGTGCATTGTCCGCAAAACACCCCCAGGTTCCCAATCCAGCTCGACAAGTGGCCTCTCTCCCCGAGGCACTTCGAGAGGCAAGCGGGGTTCCATGCCTCAACCCAAGACGAGGCCTGACTCTCCTGTCCCCAGTCTGCAGGGACCCTGCGATCGGAGTCTGAAATCAGAGGTACCCTGCGGTTCCTGCCTCAGCTGGAGATGAGGCCCTCTTCCAATGCACCAAACCCCGTGGATTCCCGAGAGGCCCCTCCCACCTCCAGTTTCCCTGACTTCTCAGAGTCACCATGAGAAGCCCGCTGAGGTCACCTTCACAAGTCGAGGGAAGCCAGGGTTTCCTGCTTCAACCCGAGAAAGGCCTCGAAAGACCTTCTTCAACACGTCTCGAGGCCAGGTTCCCCTACCATGACTCGAGAGCAATGACGCGCTCCCCCTCGCCACTCGCATGGAGACCCGACTTCCCTGGCGCCCCACGA
>NW_011458470.1:0-509 GCF_000754665.1 Bison bison bison | reverse complement strand
TGCTTATTGCCTGCTGATTGCGTGGTTCGTGTCTGCTCAGCTCTTTGAGTATTGCCTCCTGAGGTCCCCTGTTCGGGCGCCACCTGCCGGGGACCAGCCCCAGCTGATCCAGGGTATTTGAAGGAGAGATGGCCTAGGCGACTATTTATATGCTAATCAGAGATGTCAAGAATAATAGTATGATGATAGGTCAATAGGAAAATTCGGTGGAGAAAAGAGACTGAGTAGCTCGGTTTACGAGGGAGACCAAGCAAACTTCAAGACAAGAAGTTGGCACCACTTACGTAGGCTGCAGGCACCCTCTCGAATAGCGGAAGATGCCTCACCCTAGACACTTTCTCGTGTGGGTCTTAGCAGCCCAGGCATAATTAGTAAGCATGGTGGGTTCCGCTATCCAGATGGAGACACAGCTGGAAGTTAAAGGGAAAAATGACAAGGAACCTTATGAATTGGAGCTGTAAGTTAACTCTTTGACCGAGAGAGCGAGATGGTGGTGGGGGACAGCCCCC
>NW_011458469.1:0-515 GCF_000754665.1 Bison bison bison | reverse complement strand
GCCTCGCCTTTGGGCTCAAGGCCTTGACCGCTCCACCCCTTTGCTGAAAGGTCAGAGCCGCGCGGTTTTCCCAAGCAGCCTAGTGCTGCTGCAAGTCCAAGGGCCAGAACCCTGAAGTCTGGCCGGCTGGCCCAGCCCTGCTTCTGGCACTTTGGAGGCCAGCGGGCCCTTGACCACCTGCTGGGATGGGAAAGGGAAGGGTCCACGAATTGCACCCTAGAAACTTAGTAGGGTGCATGGGTTTCAAAACCCGGTGGCCGCCCAGGCAGAAAACAAGGGAGGAGGGCACCCTGCTGCCCTTTCATGGCAGCATCTGTGGCTGTCCTGCTGAGGGGGCCTTTCCATGGGGACCGTGTGCAGTACAAGTTTGGTGTTTTGGAACCGAATAATTAGAACGTGTAAAAATTGTAAATGATGTGGTGGTTTGATTCAAACAAAACAAAACAAAACAAAACACCAAGCTCCAAGTTTTTGCAAATTTAGGTCTTAATATTGAAGGCCTGCATTCCTTCCAC
>NW_011458468.1:0-513 GCF_000754665.1 Bison bison bison | reverse complement strand
GAGAAGCTCACTGACCTCGCCGTCGTACCTCGTGAGAAACCGCACACTGGGGGCCGCGCTAGAGAAGAACCCCGAGACTCCCCAGTCATCGCGAGATGAGGGCCGTCGTCTCCTGCATGGCCTAGAGACCAATCTCGCGACCACTCTCCAAACGCCTCAGGAGGCTTGACTACCTTTAGTCCACCCAGTGAGCTCCAAGAGAAACCCATCGCGACTCGAGAACACAGCGGAGTTCTTTGCTTCCACTCGAGATGAATGCCTGTCTCCCCGGGTGCGTCTAGAATGCAACCCCGATATCCCTGTCGCTCAGGAGAGGAACACTGGCTTCTGGACACAAGCCTAAATGAGGTCTGTTGGCCCTGGAGTCACTCGAGAGCAATCCCCAGCTTTCCTTTGCAACTCGAATGGAAGATTGGACTTCCCTGGGCCAACACAAGAGGCATCCTGAATTCCCTGTCGTAACTTGAGAATCCCGCCGCAACTCGAGAAAAACCACGTGGTTCCCCCGTCATC
>NW_011458467.1:0-511 GCF_000754665.1 Bison bison bison | reverse complement strand
GAGCTCCAAGAGAGACCCGTCGCGACTGGAGAGCAGAGCGGGGTTCTTTGCTTCCACTCGAGATGAATGCCTGTCTCCCCGGGTGCGTCTGGAATGCAACCCCGAGATCCCGGTCGCCCCTCGGAGAGGAACATTTGGCTTCTGGACACAAGCCTAGATGAGGTCTATTGGCCCTGCAGTCACTCCGAGAGCCAATCCCCAGCTTTCCTTCGCAACTCGAATGGAAGATTGGACTTCCCTGGGCCAACACAAGAGGCATCCCGAATTCCCCGTCGTAACTCGAGAATCCCGCCGCAACTCGAGAAAAACCCACGTGGTTCCCCCGTCATCGCAAGATGAAGCCCTTTCCCGCTACAGCGTCTCAGGAGAAGTCCCACGTTAGGAATTGGAGGTCGAAACGGTACTTGGCACCCTTGATGCGCCCCCACCAAGTTCCCCGCCATCCCGGTCTCCCTGGAGAGGAACACCGAGGTTTTCCGGCACCACTTCCTCTGAGCCCCTTCTACCCTCC
>NW_011458466.1:0-511 GCF_000754665.1 Bison bison bison | reverse complement strand
TCTATACATCAATTTATGTGTACCTGTTATGACTGAATCACTAACTACTACATTTCTTGTTGTTTTTTGTTTTGTTTATTTTTTTGGTTCATTGTTGTTATTGTTGTTTCTCTCTTTATCAAGTAGTCAAGTACCAAGTAGTCAAGTCAAGTATGAACTTGCCAACTTATTCTACAGGAATTAAATTATGCCCATGGCAGTCTCTGACCTTTGAGACTCACTGAATGGAATTAAGCTTTGAGATTTGAAATCAGACATCGGTACTCTGGGAAAATGTCAGGAACATTCAAGATATAGCTAGATATATTCAAGTGCTGACTTTTTGAGCCCAGTTATGCTATTATATTTTATGTGGAATGTTCTGCATTTCTTCATGCTGATGACAATTTATCATTAAGAGAAATTTTCTAGGGGGAAAACAACAACAACAACAAATGTGCTTGATAGCATGTTGGAAGTCAAAGTAATACCAGTTACGTGTGTACGTAAGCAACGTCCCATCAAACAGAGT
>NW_011458465.1:0-501 GCF_000754665.1 Bison bison bison | reverse complement strand
TGCAGATGACACACCGTTATGGCAGAAAAGTGAAGAGGACTAAAATGGCTCTCGATGAAAGTGAAAGTGGAGAGTGAAAAAGTTGGCTTAAAGCTCAACATTCATAAAACGAAGATCATGGCATCCGGTCCCATCACTTCATGAGAAATAGATGGGGAAACAGTGTCAGACTTTATTTTTTTGCGGCTCCGAAATCACTGCAGATGGTGACTCAGCCATGAAATTAAAAGACGCTTACTCCTTGGAAGGAAAGTTATGACCAACCTAGATAGCATATTCAAAAGCAGAGACATTACTTTGCCAGCAAAGGTCCGTCTAGTCAAGGCTATGGTTTTTCCAGTGGTCATGTATGGATGTGAGAGTTGGACTGTGAAGAAGGCGGAGCGCCGAAGACTTGATGCTTTTGAACTGTGGTGCTGGAGAAGACTCTTGAGATTCCCTTGGACTGCAAGGAGATCCAACCAGTCCATTCTGAAGGAGATCAGCCCTGGGATTTCTTTG
>NW_011458464.1:0-511 GCF_000754665.1 Bison bison bison | reverse complement strand
GAGACCTTCTTCAACACGTCTCGAGGCCAGGTTCCCCTACCATGACTCGAGAGCAATGACGCGCTCCCCCTCGCCACTCGCATGGAGACCCCGACTTCCCTGGCGCCCCACGAGAGGCTCGCTGACCTCGCCGTCGTACCTCGTGAGAAACCGCACCCTGGGGGCCGCCGCTCGAGAACCACCCCGAGACTCCCCCGTCATCGCGGAGATGAGGGCCTTCGTCTCCTGCATGGCCTAGAGGCCAACCTCGCGACCTCTCTCCAAACGCCTCAGGAGGCTTGACTCCCTTTAGTCCACCCAGTGAGCTCCAAGAGATACCCGTCGCGACTCGAGAGCAGAGCGGGGTTCTTTGCTTCCACTCGAGATGAATGCCTGTCTCCCCGGGTGTGTCTGGAATGCAACGCCGAGATCCCGGTCGCCCCTGGAGAGGAACATTGGCTTCTGGACACAAGCCCAGATGAGGTGTGTTGGCCCTACAGTCACTCGAGAGCAATCCCCAGCTTTCCTTCGC
>NW_011458463.1:0-531 GCF_000754665.1 Bison bison bison | reverse complement strand
GCCGCAACTCGAGAAAAACCACGTGGTTCCCCCGTCATCGCAAGATGAAGCCCTTTCCCGCTACAGCGTCTCAGGAGAAGTCCCACGTGAGGAATTGGAGGTCGAAACGGTACTTGGCACCCTTGATGCGCCCCCACAAAGTTCCCCGGCCTCCCGGTCTCCCTGGAGAGGAACACCGAGGTTTTTCCGGCACCAATTCCTCTGAGCCCCTTCTACCGTCCTGATCTCCATGGGAGGGTCGACTCCCCTGCTTTGTCTGGAAGGGGTTCCCGACCTTCCGGTCGCACCTCAGTATGAGGCCCGTCTCAGGACGACATTCCAGACGTGGCCTCGTGGGTGCTTCCACGTTGCGAAGCACCCCGATTTCCCGCTCCCCTCTTGATAAGAACCCGATGCCCGGACACCTCTCCGAACTCCACCCTGTGAATGAAGTCAACACTAAGGGGCAGTGACTCGCCCGTGCATCGTCCGGAAAAAGCCCCAGGTTCCAAATACAGCTTGACAAGTGGCCTCTCTCCCCGGGGACACCTC
>NW_011458462.1:0-547 GCF_000754665.1 Bison bison bison | reverse complement strand
GGTAAAATTCAAAAAAAATAGAAATCATTCCAAGCATCTTTTCTGACCACAATGCAGTAAGATTAGATCTCAATTACAGGAGAAAAAACTATTAAAAAATTCCAACATATGGAGGCTGAACAACACGCTGCTGAATAACCAACAAATCACAGAAGAAATCAAAAAAGAAATCAAAATTTGCATAGAAACTAATGAAAATGAAAACACAACAACTCAAAACTTGTGGGACACTTTAAAAGCAGTCCTAAGGGGAAAGTTCATAGCAATACAGGCATACCTAAAGAAACAAGAAAAAAGTCAAATAAATAACTTAACCCTACACCTAAAGCAACTAGAAAAGGAAGAAATGAAGAACCCCAGGGTTAGCAGAAGGAAAGAAATCTTAAAAATTAGGGCAGAAATAAATGAAAAAGAAACAAAAGAGACCATAGCAAAAATCAACAAAGCCAAAAGCTGGTTCTTTGAAAGGAAAAATAAAATTGACAAACCATTAGCCAGACTCATCAAGAAACAAAAGGAGAAAAATCAAATCAATAAAATTAGAAAT
>NW_011458461.1:0-513 GCF_000754665.1 Bison bison bison | reverse complement strand
GGGCTACATCTTGCGATGACGGGGGGAACCACGTGGTTTTTTCTCGAGGTGTAGCAGGATTCTCGAATTACGACGGGGGAATTCAGGATGCCTCTTGTGTTGGCCCAGGGAAGTCCAATCTTCCATTCGAGTTGCGAAGGAAAGCTGGGGGATTGCTCTCGAGTGACTGCAGGGCCAATAGACCTCATCTAGGCTTCTGTCCAGAAGCCAGTGTTCCTCTGCAGGGGTGACAGGGATCTCAGGGTTGCATTCCAGACACACCCAGGGAGACAGGCATTCATGTCGAGTGGAAGCAAAGAACCCCGCTCTGCTCTCGAGTCGTGACGGGTATCTCTTGGAGTTCACTGGGTGGACTAAAGGGAGTCAAGCCTCCTGAGGCGTTGGAGAGAGGTCGAGAGATTGGTCTCTAGGCCATACAGGAGACGAAGGCCCTCAACTCGCGATGATGGGGAGTCTCAGGGTTGTTCTCGAGCGGCGGTCCCAGTGTGCAGTTTCTCCCTAGGTACGACGGCG
>NW_011458460.1:0-510 GCF_000754665.1 Bison bison bison | reverse complement strand
TTTCTCGAGGTCTGACCGTGGGCAGCACGCACACCGCTTCAGGGCAGAGAGCGAGAGGTGGCCTCGGGAGGACGTGTTGAGGTAGCTCCCAAGGGCAGGACCTCGATTGGTTCAGCGCAGCGCCCGAGGGGTAGGCACAGGCGCATTTGCCGGTGTCTTCAGCAAGTGCTTGCCGGAGCCGCGGCCGGTGCAGGGAAGGAGATGTTGGCTCGGGGGCGTTGGACGGCGCCGAGCACCAGGGGAGGCCCCAGGCTAGGTGCGTGCCGGGGCCGCGAGGCAAGCTCAGGAGGGTCTGTCGGGGGACTGACGCCGAGCGGGACCTAGCCTCGTCCCGTGCAGGGACCGAGGTGTTGGCTCTGGAGTGTTTGTTAGGGTCCGGAAGAAGCGCCGGGCACCGTCCAGTTGAGGGTAGCGACCCATGCCGGCTCAGGAGTGTTTGCCGGGGGGCGGTCCAAGGGCAGGACCTAGCCTGATTGAGGGCGGGGAACCCGATGTGGGCTCAGGAATGCT
>NW_011458459.1:0-525 GCF_000754665.1 Bison bison bison | reverse complement strand
TTAAGTATGTTCTGATTGAATTTTAATGCCCTATTCATGTTGAATTTTAATGCCCTATTCATGTTGAATGTTAATGCCTTATTCGTGTGGACTATAAAACTATCGTTAGTAAATGCTAATAGATAATTCTAACTTTTCAAAACAATAAAAGTACATTTCAACAAAGCCTTCTTAAATGGGAAGAAAGCCTTTTACCCATTGGTGGTAACTTACTCCATCATTGTTGTGCGGTGGGAAAAATGTCCCTGTGTGTGACTAGAGAAAATCTTCAAGTCATAAGAATACTTCTGCCTTCAGAGAGGAAAGTAAAAGATGGCAGTAAAATATGCAAGGGCAATGAGAAACAAGGGTCGTTTTTTTTTAATTGTGTAAAATAAAACATGGCAATTGTTAAAGGCAAATTAGCTGGGGAATATTTTTCTATTAAAAATAGAGAAAAACATTTTCATTTTTACTGGTTATCTGACAGTTTTCCCTATCAAATTTTAATTGTAAATTAGTTGACAATTAGATGCATTATCTTAA
>NW_011458458.1:0-525 GCF_000754665.1 Bison bison bison | reverse complement strand
TATTGGCCCTGCAGTCACTCGAGAGCAATCCCCAGCTGTCCTCCGCAACTCGAATGGAAGATTGGACTTCCCTGGGCCAACACAAGGGGCATCCTGAATTCCCCGTCGTAACTCGAGAATCCCGCCGCAACTCGAGAAAACCACGTGGTTCCCCCGTCATCGTAAGATGAAGCCCTGTCCCGCTACAGCGTCTCAGGAGAAGTCCCACGTCGAGGATTGGAGGTCGAACGGTACTTGGCACCCTTGATGCGCCCCCACAAAGTTCCCCCGGCATCCCGGTCTCCCCTGGAGAGGAACACCGAGGTTTTCCCGGCACCACTTCCTCTGAGCCCCTTCTACCCTCCTGGTCTCCACAGGAGGGTCGACTCCCCTGCTTGGTCTGGAAGGGGTTCCCGACCTTCCGGTCGCACCTCCGGATTTGGCCGGTCTCACGACGACATTCCAGACGTGGCCTCGTGGGTGCTTCCACGTTGCGAAGCACCCCGATTTCCCGGTCCCCTCTTGATAAGAACCCGATGCCCGGAC
>NW_011458457.1:0-512 GCF_000754665.1 Bison bison bison | reverse complement strand
TCTATAGGTTCTCAAAGGATCTGCCTGTGATGTATCATTTAGAGTCGTCTCAGTGAAAGCAGGAACTCTGTGTCTTCTTCTCTCCGCCTTCTATTCCCTGAAACTTATTACATGCCTCCTAGCTCATCGTAGGTGCTCAGTATTTACTTAGTGTGTGAAAGACAGAAAAGCTCTTGGAAGCCTCAAGGGGTCACTTGGCTCGGCACTTTTGATCTCTTTGTATATTTGGCGATTCAATTCTTCCTTTCCTGGGGTGATGGGTACACTATATTCGAGGCACAACCTAAGGCATGAAGACATATCCATACATAGAGGGTCTTGCTTTCAAGGAACTCGTACAGCAGATTTCTACACGTTAGGGCTTTTCAAATGCTCGAGAAGAATGTGAACGTTCAGTAGGCTCCATTTCCATTTCAAAGAAAGATCGTTTGACTTCCATAGCAAAGGTGGAGACCTTCCAATGTTGAGTCCAATACTTATACCTTGACCATTTCAGGCAAGTCTTGTGGTTC
>NW_011458456.1:0-561 GCF_000754665.1 Bison bison bison | reverse complement strand
GGGGAGAGAGGCCACTTGTCGAGCTGTATTTGGAACCTGGGGGTTTTATTCCGGACGATGCACGGGCGAGTCACTGCCCCTTCGTGTTGACTTCATTCACGAGGGTGGAGTTCGGAGAGGTGTCCGGGCATCGGGTTCTTATCAAGAGGGGACCGGGAAATCGGGGTGCTTCGCATTGTGGAAGCACCCACGAGGCCACGTCTGGAAAGTCGTCGTGAGACTGGCCTCATCCTGAGGTGCGACCGGAAGGTCGGGATCCCCTTCCAGACAAAGCAGGGGAGTCGACCCTCCTGTCGAGATCAGGAGGGTAGAAGGGGCTCAGAGGAAGTGGTGCCGGAAACCTCGGTGTTCCTCTCCAGGGAGACCGGGATGCCGGGGAACTTTGTGGGGGCGCATCAAGGGTGCCAAGTACCGTTTCGACCTCCAATTCCTAACGTGGGACTTCTCCTGAGACGCTGTAGCGGGACAGGGCTTCATCTTGCGATGACGGGGGAACCACGTGGTTTTTCTCGAGTTACGGCGCGATTCTCGAGTTACGACGGGTAATTGGGCATGCCTCTT
>NW_011458455.1:0-523 GCF_000754665.1 Bison bison bison | reverse complement strand
AGTGTTTTTATAGTTTTTCTATATATAGGTCTTTAATTTCTTTAGGTAGATATATTCCTAAGTATTTTTATTCTTTCCATTGCAATGGTGAATGGAATTGTTTCCTTAATTTCTCTTTCTGTTTTTCTCATTATTAGTGTATAGGAATGCAAGGGATTTCTGTGTGTTGATTTTATATCCTGCAACTTTACTATAATCATTGATTAGTTCTAGTAATTTTCTGGTGGAGTCTTTAGGGTTTTCTATGTAGAGGATCATGTCATCTGCAAATAGTGAGAGTTTTACTTCTTCTTTTCGAATTTGGATTCCTTTTATTTCTTTTTCTGCTCTGATTGCTGTGGCCAAAACTTCCAAAACTATGTTGAATAGTAGTGGTGAGAGTGGGCACCCTTGTCTTGTTCCTGACTTTAGAGGAAATGCTTTCAATTTTTCACCATTGAGGATAATGTTTGCTGTGGGTTTGTCATATATAGCTTTTATTATGTTGAGGTATGTTCCTTCTATTCCTGCTTTCTGGAGAGTT
>NW_011458454.1:0-530 GCF_000754665.1 Bison bison bison | reverse complement strand
CCCCCGTCATCGCAAGATGTAGCCCTGTGCCGTTACAGCGTCTCAGGAGAAGTCCCACTTTAGGAATTGGAGTTCGAAACGGTATTTGTCACCCTTGATCGCGACCCACAAAGTGCCCCGACATCCCGGTCTTCCTCTAGAGGAACACGGAAGTTTTCCGGCACCACTTCCTCTGAGCCTCTTGTACCCTCCTGATCTGGACAGGAGGGTCGACTCCTCTGCTTTGTCTGGAAGGGTTCCCGACCTTCCGGTCGCACCTCAGGATGAGGCTGGTCTCACGACGACATTCCAGACGTGGCCTCGTGGGTGGTTCCACATTCCGAAGGACCCCGATTTCCCGGTCCCCTCTTGATAAGAACCCGATGCCCGGACACCTCTTCGAACTCCACCCTGTGAATGAAGTCAACACGAAGGGGTAGTGACTCGCCCGTGCATCGTCGGGAAAAAACCCCCAGGTTCCAAATACCGCTCGACAAGTGGCCTGTCTCCCCGGGGACACCTCGAGAGGCAAGCGGAGTTCCATGCCTCAA
>NW_011458453.1:0-510 GCF_000754665.1 Bison bison bison | reverse complement strand
CTAGGTGCGTGCCGGGGCCGGCGAGGCAAGCTCAGGAGGGTCGTGTCGGGGGACTGACGCCGAGCGGGACCTAGCCTCGTCCCGTGCAGGGACCGAGGTGTTGGCTCCGGAGTGTTTGTTAGGGTCCGCAAGAAGCGCCGGGCACCGCCCAGTTGAGGGTAGCGACCCATGCCGGCTCAGGAGTGTTTGCCGGGGGGCGGTCCAAGGGCAGGACCTAGCCTGATTGAGGGCGGGCAACCCGATGTGGGCTCAGGAATGCTTCTCGGGGCTGGATCGTGGGAAGGACCCAGCCTGTTTCGGGGCAGGGACTGAGACGCGCGCTCAGGATTATGTTCCTGGACTCGACTATGCAAAGTCCCAGGAACGCCTGCGCGACTGCAGGGACCGAGAGGTGGGGTCGGGAGACTGTGCTAGGGGCCCGCACAAGGGCAGGACCTCGACTGGTGACGTTCAGTGACCGAGACGGGGCTCAGGAGTTTACACGGGCGCCTCAGAAAGGGCGGGACCCAG
>NW_011458452.1:0-533 GCF_000754665.1 Bison bison bison | reverse complement strand
GGCAACAAATAGTAGAATAACAGAGGCAGAAGATAGGATAGTGAATTAGAAGATAGAATGGTAGAAATAAATGAATCAGAGAGGATAAAAGAAAAACAAATCAAAAGAAATGAGGACAATCTCAGAGACCTCCAGGACAATATTAAATGCTACAACATTTGAATCATAGGGGTCCCAGAAGAAGAAGACAAAAAGAAAGACCATGAGAAAATACTTGAAGAGATAATAGTTGAAAACCTCCCTAAAATGGGGAAGGAAATAATCACCCAAGTCCAGGAAACCCAGAGAGTCCCAAACAGGATAAACCCAAGGCGAAACACCCCAAGACACATATTAATCAAATTAACAAAGATCAAACACAAAGAACAAATATTAAAAGCAGCAAGGGAAAAACAACAAATAACATACAAGGGAATTCCCATAAGGATAACAGCTGATCTTTCAATAGAAACTCTTCAAGCCAGGAGGGAATGGCAAGACATACTTAAAATGATGAAAGAAAATAACCTACAGCCCAGATTATTGTACCCAGC
>NW_011458451.1:0-505 GCF_000754665.1 Bison bison bison | reverse complement strand
CCACAGCACCACATGGGCACACAGATGTGAGTGAAATTATACCAGTAAACTTAGGATTCCAGTGTGAAGCAGCATCTAATTGTAATAGCTGATGTTTTGAAACAGCCTGTAAGACCATCCATTTAGAACTCTCCTAAAAAACATGACCATTCATTTTATGATGGAGTATTTCACAGTCTCTAAAAATAAGAAAACTATTTCCCTGCAGGATATTTTATTAAGCAGATTAGAAATCACGTGAATGGCATAAAGGTAGAGAGTATTTTACATTTTTATGAGAAACCATGGGAAATAAAAATGGTCACATTATTGCTTATTTTTGCTAAAAGTAGAGAAGATTTCATAAAAGCTAACAGATACAATTACATACTATGAGGTACCATTTCACACCAGTCAGAATGGCTGCTATTCAAAAGTCTACAAGCAATAAATGCTGGAGAGTATGTGGAGAAAAGGGAACCCTCCTACACTGTTGGTGGGAATGCAAACTAGTACAGCCACTATG
>NW_011458450.1:0-500 GCF_000754665.1 Bison bison bison | reverse complement strand
ATGGCTGCAATCACCATCTGCAGTGATTTTGGAAGCCCCAAAAAATAAGTCTGACACTGTTTCCACTGTTTCCCCATCTATTTCCCATGAAGTGATAGGACCAGATGCCATGATCTTTGTTTCTGGATGTTGAACTTTAAGCCAACTTTTTTCACTCCCCTCTTTCACTTTCATCAAGAGGCTTTTTTGTTCTTCTTCGCTTTCTGCCATAACAGTGGTGTCATCTGAATATCTGAGGTTGTTGATATTTCTCCTGGCAATCTTCATTCCAGCTTGTGCTTCTTCCAGCCCAGCGTTTCTCATGATGTACTCTACATATAAGTTAAATAAGCAGGGTGACAATATACAGCCTTGACATACTCCTTTTCCTATTTGGAACCAGTCTGTTGTGCCATGTCCCTTTCTAACTGTTTCTTCCTGACCTGCATATAGGTTTCTCAAGAGGCAGGTCAGGTGGTCTGGTATTCCAATCTCTTTCAGAATTTTCCACAGTTTATTGT
>NW_011458449.1:0-502 GCF_000754665.1 Bison bison bison | reverse complement strand
CCCCTGCGCTGCGGCTGTGCTAGGGAGCCCAAACGCACAGGGGAAGCCCGCACAGCACATCCACCTGCCTCTAGGCGGGAGGACAACTCCAGGGAAGGCCCGGTCTGGCAGGCGCTTTCTGGGCACAAACGGAGCAACACTCTGGCTGTGGAGCCGCCTCCCCAAGCCAGGGGCACCGGGACCCTGATTCCCTCCGTGCGGCGCTCAGTCTGGGCGGGGAAGCACCAGCTTGGGAATGCAGCATGGGGTGCTTCCTTTCCCTCGGAAAGAGCTCTCCCTGCGGGAGGCTTTGGCAGTGTGCACACCCCCAGCCCCTAAGCCCTCTGCAAGGACGCCTGGCTCCTAGGTCCGAAGGGAAGGCGAGAGCTGAGCTGAGGCACCAGTCAGGCACCAGTCACGTCTCCCACACTCCCGCAGCCTGCTCCGTCCCGGGCGCGAACGCTAGAAGCTCGGCAGGGCTTGGGGAGGCTCGCCCAGCCCAGAGCAGCCTCTCGGCCGGGGC
>NW_011458448.1:0-504 GCF_000754665.1 Bison bison bison | reverse complement strand
GGATTTTTAATGTTTGATGTGCTCTTTCCACAATGGCCTGTCCCTGGGGATTATAAGGGATGCCTGTATTATGTTTAATTTGAAACTTTATACAAAATTCCTGAAAAGACTTAGAAGTATAAGCAGGAGCATTGTCAGTTTTCAAAGCTTTTGGTAGGCCCAAATATGAAAAACAAGTAAAGAGATGTTGTATTACATCTTTAATTGCTTCCCCTGTACGAGCAGTTGCAATAATATGAGAAAAGGTGTCTACAGTTAAAGAACAAAGGAGTTTTCCAAATGAAGAGACATGAGTTACATCCATTTGCCAGAGTACGTTGGGTTTGATACCGCGAGGATTAACTCCCATAGGTAGACTATTATAAACAGTGGGGCAATATAAGCAAGAACGCACAATTTCTCGAGCAGTCTCTCTGGGAATTTGGAATTGATATCTTAAAGCAGTAGCGTATTGATGATGAAGTAAGTGGGAGGCTCTGGCCTCCTCAATCACAGTAGCCACTG
>NW_011458447.1:0-530 GCF_000754665.1 Bison bison bison | reverse complement strand
CTGGGAGCCAGTGAGGAACTCGCCCATGACAAAGGTCATGAGGAAGGAGGCTCGGCATACGCAAAGCGGGATCGAGCTTCAGGAGTCCCCCTGGAAATTCTCGAGCATATACCCCCAAAACCAGAGTCTGCCTACTTTCTGCTTGTGCTTTCACCTAAACCTCTGACTTTACGGGGGGCTCTACCCCACTACCTCTCTCTGAAAAAAGAGTTAGCTTACAGTTCCAGTTAATAATTCCTGGGTGTGACAGTGTTTAACTTACAAACTCCTTTGGAAATCCTCTAGCCTGCCTGAATAGGTTCTTCCGGCCACATGTGACTGTTCAGAGCCTCCCAACTGTGAGAGGCAGGAGATGTTCTAAACTGTCTAAACACAGATTCTTTTGAGTAGTTAAAAGATTGATTAGAAATTGTATTGGTGAATGGTTTTTCACTTGTTGGGCCATTGTTTGCTGCTCAGTTTCCATATCCCTTACCTGCTGTGTCCCTGGCAGTGTATTGATTAATATAATTGGTGTAAGTAGTAGCTTT
>NW_011458446.1:0-526 GCF_000754665.1 Bison bison bison | reverse complement strand
GTATGTGTATGTGAGTATGTATATATGCATCCATAGAAACACATAGACACACATCAGTGTCCAAATTTTCCTCAAGTTATGGGGATGTCTGCATTAATCCATGTTGATGAATGAGGCACATCTCTTCCCATACCCCAGTCTCACCTTCTCCCCTGCCCTACCTCACCTCTTCTCAGGCACCCCCTCCTCCCCAGCCTCCTCCGCACAGGGGGAACTATTTGGATGTGGAGTAGTAGGGAAGCTGGCCTGAGACACAGCTTCCAGTGCAGTCTTGCCTGAATGTACTGTTCCCTGTTAGCGTTATTTCTCCTGGGGTCAGTAAGCTGCCCAGAGAGAAGGAAGACAGGTCTGGAGTTTACAGAATGTCTGTTTTTAAAGTCACTTTATGCGTTTCCCTACTTTTTTTTTTTAAAGAAAAAAGCACCGGTTTTTTTGGTGGTGGATAAATAATACTAAAAGGAATCTAGTGAAAGGGGGAAAAAATCATAGAGCAAGAGGATTGTGGATTTCCAGGTACTTGGATTTT
>NW_011458445.1:0-509 GCF_000754665.1 Bison bison bison | reverse complement strand
ACAAATACATGTTCTGTGTGAGGCAGTGGCACTCTGAGGGTGGTAGCAGAATGTGTTTTATTTCCTATAATATTGTTGTAGATATTATTCACCGTAATACACAATATTCTCAGTATAGAACTCAAAGGAAATTTCATTTCTTGTTTTGGTGCCAGAATTGTTACACTAATTTTTCAGATGAAGAACCTGAAGCTTATAGAGGCTAAGAAGCTTATTAAAAGCAACTACTAAGTGACAAGGCCAACGTTCTAGGAAATATCTCCTTTCCCCAACACTTTACCTCAAAACACTGCTCTTAGTCTAAACTATGAAATACATACCTTTTTTCCAAAGCTCTTTTGCTAAATGTGACAGTAACTTTTGCTGGAACCTGCCCTTTAAATATACATTAATGTTAACCTAATCTCACCTAGTAAAACATTTATTTACTCCACATGCAGACAGACAGTGGAAAGCATGTACACACCATTGATCTACCCCCATGGAATCCCCTGGAAACTGCAGCCTTT
>NW_011458444.1:0-528 GCF_000754665.1 Bison bison bison | reverse complement strand
TCTGATAGATAGAGTGCCTGAAGAACTATGGACAGAGGTTCGTGACATTGTACAGAAGACAGGGATCAAGACCATCCCCATAGAAAAGAACTGCAGAAAAAGCAAAAATGGCTGTCTGAGTAGGCCTTACAAATAGCTGTGAAAAGAAGAGACGCAAAAAGCAGAGGAGAAAAGGAAAGATAGAAACATCTGAATGCAGAGTTCCAAAGAATAGCAAGAAGAGATAAGAAAGCTTTCCTCAGCGATCAATGCAAATAAATAAGGAAAACAAGAGACTGGGAAAGACTAGAGATCTCTTCAAGAAAATTAGAGATACCAAGGGAACATTTCATGCAAAGATGGGCTCGATAAAGGACAGAAATATTATGGACCTAACAAAAACAGTAGATATTAAGAAAAGGTGGCAGGAATACACAGAAGAACTGTAGAAAAAAAAAGCTTCTGCACAACAAAGGAAACTATAAGCAAGGTGAAAAGACAACCTTCAGAATGGGAAAAATAATAGCAAATAAAGCACCTGAAAAACAA
>NW_011458443.1:0-519 GCF_000754665.1 Bison bison bison | reverse complement strand
TAGATAATTCTTTCTAGACCTTATCCAACATCTGATTCTCGATTTGGAATAAACAAGTTCTGTATCAAATGAAATTCTTCCATTTGCTTATATTTGATATTGTTAATGAATTGATTTGACTCCTCTTCTGTGTCACAGCAGTGTCATGATCAGTCATCATTTTCCACTGCGTTGCTGTCTGGAAAAATGCACAGCATGCTTTAAGAACACAGTCTCCCTTCTGAGCCTTCCTCTTGTCCAAAACACATATCCCAGCCCTTTCATGTCTGGCTAGAACTAACACACCCTTCAAGTTTCAAATTAGATACCACTTCCCTGGCACCCCTTTTGTGTTTCCCAAGCTGGGACAGATAACATTCTTTCTTGTTCCCATAGTATCCTTGAAAACCAGTGTTTGAAAGAAAAGGGATAGGAATGCAAATGTCAAGTTATACCTAACTTGGTAGTGAGCAGAGCAACTAGAATGCCTTCATGTTGAGGTGGTCTACCCCAGTTCAGTCTAATTTTTAGAAGAAAAAA
>NW_011458442.1:0-517 GCF_000754665.1 Bison bison bison | reverse complement strand
CTCTATAGTGTCCTATATCTGGTACTGTTACCTCCAATATTCCCAGTTGAATGTGCCTTGGGCCTGATATGCACATATTCCGTCTTTTAGGCTTGGCTAAGATAGGAGGTTCAGACGTCTTGTTGACAGAGTTTCTCAAATTGGTAGAGGACTTACAATCTACAATCTTTATCCATTACCAGGACATGTCCTTTGAAGGGCTGCAGGTGTTAACAATGAACTTGCCTAGACCCATGCTTTTGTGGCCCTAATGGCCCTTCATAGAGCTGAGGACCATTTGATTATCCTTAGGCACTTCAGTTTGGACTGGATTTTATCCTTTTGTTTGTTTTTTTAAGTCAGATATATACTTTGCAAGCTAGAATTGGTCTTGTGGGGTTCTCACAAATCCAGAGGACTGGCAGTAAGACTGGTGGCCATAGATGATAATTTTTGCCATGGAAAAGGTGACCTCATCACACCTGCAAACCCTCTGTGGGAAAGGCCCAGGTGGCTCCAACCATTTACGGGAGACCTT
>NW_011458441.1:0-510 GCF_000754665.1 Bison bison bison | reverse complement strand
GGATCCCTGCAGACTGGGGGACAGGAGAGTCAGGCCTCGTCTTGGGTTGAGGCATGGAACTCCGCTTGCCTCTCGAGGTGTCCCCGGGGAGAGAGGCCACTTGTCGAGCTGTATTTGGAACCTGGGGGTTTTCCGGACGACGCACGGGCGAGTCACTGCCCTTCGTGTTGACTTCATTCACAGGGTGGAGTTCGGAGAGGTGTCCGGGCATCGGGTTCTTATCAAGAGGGGCCGGGAAATCTGGGTGCTTCACAACGTAGAAGCACCCACGAGGCCACGTCTGGAATGTCGTCGTGAGACCGGCCTCATCCTGAGGTGCGACCGGAAGGTCGGGAACCCCTTCCAGACAAAGCAGGGGAGTCGACCCTCCTGTGGAGTTCAGGAGGGTAGAAGGGGCTCAGAGGAATTGGTGCCGGAAAACCTCGGTGTTCCTCTCCAGGGAGACCGGGATGCCGGGGAAATTTGTGGGGGCGCATCAAGGGTGCCAAGTATCGTTTGGACCTCCAATTC
>NW_011458440.1:0-507 GCF_000754665.1 Bison bison bison | reverse complement strand
GGGGTTTTTCCGGACGATGCACGGGCGAGTCACTGCCCCTTCGTGTTGACTTCATTCACAGGGTGGAGTTCGGAGAGGTGTCCGGGCATCGGGTTCTTACCAAGAGGGACCGGGAAATCGGGGTGCTTCGCAATATGGAAGCACCCACGAGGCCACGTCTGGAATGTCGTCGTGAGACCGGCCTCATCCTGAGGTGCGACCGGAAAGTCGGGAACCCATTCCAGGCAAAGCAGGGAGTCGACCCTCCTGTGGAAATCAGGAGGGTAGAAGGGGCTCAGAGGAAGTGGTGCCGGAAAACCTCGGTGTTCCTCTCCAGGGAGACCGGGATGCCGGGGAACTTCGTGAGGGCGCATCAAGGGTGCCAAGTACCGTTTCGACCTCCAATTCCTAACGTGGGACTTCTCCTGAGACGCTGTAGCGGGAAAGGGCTTCATCTTGCGATGACGGGGGAACCACGTGGTTTTTCTCGAGTTGCGGCGGGATTCTCGAGTTACGACGGGGAATTCA
>NW_011458439.1:0-508 GCF_000754665.1 Bison bison bison | reverse complement strand
AGTCATTTTCAATTCAGCAACACTTTTATAAAAGCTAAACATAGGTGTTATATATTCATCAGAGATACCTATGGGGGAAAGTTGAAAAATTGCAGAGGCATAATAAAATTTTTGAATGACTGAAAAGTGTAAAACTACAAACACACACAGACAATATTTATACCCACATACATACATTTAAATAATGACTATATATAAATATCTGAGTTAAAGGTGAGGCACTGCAAAAAAGATCAGTTAACGAAATCCTTAAAATATAAACTAATCAATGATTTATCTTTGATCTTGACTGTGCCTTTGTTTTAGTCACAATATGTGACAATAAATGATAATATTCTTGAATTACCAAAAGAATCTCTGAACTTCACCATGTTCTAGATGGGGCTTAGTTAATCTTTTAAATATCACTATCTAATAATCAAGACATAGACAGCATATTAACCAACGAAAAATTATTGTTCTTTAGTCCGGAAGTATAAACTCTACTTAATACAGTAGCTAGAGTTCT
>NW_011458438.1:0-572 GCF_000754665.1 Bison bison bison | reverse complement strand
GAGGGCAGGGGGTGGGGGCGGGGGCCGGGGGCGTCTGGGCTGGAGTCGGTGCAAGCCCCGGGATTGCCTGAGGCAAGCCAAAACGGAGGCCCCAGGATGGGAGACGGGGACTGCCGGTCGTCGGGTGGCCTGGAAGCCGAATGCGAATGCGGAGGGGCTCGCGGGCCGCGCGGAGGCAAGCCAGGTCTGCAGCGGGAGTCGGGGCCCCGGCCAGCCGCTCCCCGCGGCCCGGGAGGGGCTGGGGCTGCCGGGGGGATCCAAGAATCGGGACGCGCGGCGGGGCTAAAGGACCTCTTCTGGTAGGCAAAAAGCCTCGAGCACCCGGGATTCCCAGGTGGTCTCCCATCCAAGATCCTAACCAGGCCCGACCCTGCTTAGCTTCCGAGATCAGACGAGATCGGGCGCCTTCAGGCTGATACGGCCTGAGACGGTGGCGGTTGGCTCGGGGCGCCCTAAGAGCCTTGCGCTTCGCCTCCCTTTCGCTCAGCCCTGCAGGTCGGGCCAACGGGCCGCACCTCTCGTCGCGGGGCGTGCTGTACTTGAGCCGCACGACCCGCGACCGGACTCCAGCC
>NW_011458437.1:0-523 GCF_000754665.1 Bison bison bison | reverse complement strand
CAATTTTTTACGGAAATACTTTCTAAAAAAAAAGAAAAACAAAAAAACAGTAAAAAAAAAAAAAAACCCGACACATTTCTCCGTACAATGCCACAGTGAAGGAATACAGGCCTTCAAATATTAAAGACCTAAATTTTAGCAAAAAAACTTTGGTAGTCTTTGGTTTTTTTGTTTTGTTTTGTTTTGTTTTGTTTGAAATCAAACCTACCACATCATTTAAAATTTTTACACGTTCTAATTATTCGGTTCCAAAACACCAAACTTGTACTGCACACGGTCCCCATGGAAAGGCCCCCTCAGCAGGACAGCCACAGATGCTGCCATGAAAGGGCAGCAGGGTGCCCTCCTCCCTTGTTTTCTGCCTGGGCGGCCACCGGGTTTTGAAACCCATGCACCCTACTAAGTTTCTAGGGTGCAATTCGTGGACCCTTCCCTTTCCCATCCCAGCAGGTGGTCAAGGGCCCGCTGGCCTCCAAAGTGCCAGAAGCAGGGCTGGGCCAGCCGGCCAGAGATCAGGGTTCTG
>NW_011458436.1:0-521 GCF_000754665.1 Bison bison bison | reverse complement strand
CATACACCATGACCAAGTGGGCTTTATTCCAGGGATGCAAGGATTCTTCAATATCCGCAAAATCAATCAATGTAATACACCACATTAACAAATTGAAAAATAAAACAATATGATTATCTCAATAGACGCAGAGAAAGCCTTTGACAAAATTCAACATCCATTTATGATAAGAACTCTCCAGAAAGCAGGAATAGAAGGAACATACCTCAACATAATAAAAGCTATATATGACAAACCCACAGCAAACATTATCCTCAATGGTGAAAAATTGAAAGCATTCCCTCTAAAGTCAGGAATAAGACAAGGTTGCCCACTTTCACCATTACTATTCAACATAGTTTTGGAAGTTTTGACCACAGCAATCAGAGCAGAAAAAGAAATAAAAGGAATCCAAATTGGAAAAGAAGAAGTAAAACTCTCACTGTTTGCAGATGACATGATCCTCTACATAGAAAACCCTAAAGACTCCACCAGAAAATTACTAGAACTAATCAATGATTATAGTAAAGTTGCAGGATATA
>NW_011458435.1:0-557 GCF_000754665.1 Bison bison bison | reverse complement strand
TCCACGTGGTTCCCCCGTCATCGCAAGATCGAAGCCCTTTTCCGCTACAGTGTCTCAGGAGAAGTCCCACGTTTAGGTATTGGAGGTCCAAACGGTACTTGGCACCCTTGATGCGAACCACAAAGTTCCCCGACATCCCGGTCTCCCTCGAGAGGAACACCGAAATTTTTCCGGCACCACTTCTTCTGAGCCCCTTCTACCCTCCTGATCTGGACAGGAGGGTCGACTCCCCTGCTTTGTCTGGAAGGGGTTCCCGACCTTCCGGTCACACCTCAGGATGAGGCCGGTCTCACGACGACATTCCAGACGTGGCCTCGTGGGTGGTTCCACATTCCGAAGGACCCCGATTTCCCGGTCCCCTCTTGATAAGAACCCGATGCCCGGACACCTCTTCGAACTCCACCCTGTGAATGAAGTCAGCACGATGGGGCAGTGACTCGCCCGTGCATCGTCGGGAAAAGACCTCCAGGTTCCAAATACCGCTCGACAAGTGGCCTGTCTCCCCGGGAACACCTCGAGAGGCAAGCGGAATTCCATGCCTCAACCCAAGACGAGGC
>NW_011458434.1:0-501 GCF_000754665.1 Bison bison bison | reverse complement strand
CCTACAAGAAAACAAGAAAAAAAGTACAAATAAAATAACCTAACTGTACACCGAAAGCAACTAAGAAAAGGAAGAAATGAAGAACCCCAGGGTTAGTAGAAGGAAAGAAATCTTAAAAAATTAGAAGCAGAAATAAATGCAAAAGAAACAAAAGAGACCATAGCAAAAATCAACAAAACCAAAAGCTGGTTCTTTGAAAGGATAAATAAAATTGACAAACCATTAGTCAAACTCATCAAGAAACAAAGGGAGAAAAATCAAATCAATAAAATTAGAAATGAAAATGGGGAGATCACAACAGACAACACAGAAATACAAAGGATCATAAGAGACTACTATCAACAATTATATGCCAATAAAATGGACAACGTGGAAGAAACGGACAAATTCTTAGAAAAGTACAACTTTCCAAAACTGGAGCAGGAAGAAATAGAAAATCTTAACAGACCCATTACAAGCATGGAAATTGAAACTGTAATCAAAAATCTTCCAGCAAACAAA
>NW_011458433.1:0-558 GCF_000754665.1 Bison bison bison | reverse complement strand
CAGTAAATCATTTCTTAGTATAAGCATGTCCCCCAATTACATGTGACAAGCTTATACTAAAAATGATTCTGCATTTATCCACAATACAAATTTAACTGAGCATCTTGGATTTCTGTTTGGTAAATCTGACTACCCTAAACCTTGTCTACCTCAGATATTTCTTGTAATGAGTAGAATCTCTTCTAATAAGAAATAATGGACTCCTTTTGCCTTTAGCCCAGGGAGATAAACCGAACTCACTTCCTGAGTACTCTTGCTCTGGTTATTAGCCCACAAGGCAGTAACTCAGTTTAGTATTTTTAACCTCTGGTGGTATTTGGTTTTCCTTTGAACACCTTGTTTTTTTTTTTAAAGTACCCAATCGAATATAAAATACAGTCAAAAAAAGATCCTGATTGGTTTAATAGAATTCAGACAGGGACAGAGATCAAAAGAAATGTATGCTATTTCTCTATTTGCTTTAAACCCAATTAGTAAATACCTGTGTTTTGCTCAAGGGAATTCTGGGGATCTGAATTGTGTTCCTGTTTATTTTCCTTGTTGTTTATTTAACCTTTC
>NW_011458432.1:0-524 GCF_000754665.1 Bison bison bison | reverse complement strand
CTGTCTGTCACCGGAGGGGGATGGTCTGCAGCTGCCTATCTCTGTTCAGTCCTTTGTTCTGTGAGTGGGCCTGGCGATGTCTTAGGTTAGGGCTTTTCGCGTGGTAGCTATCCCACAGTCTGGTTTGCTAGCCCAAGTTAGTTCGCTCAGATTTCCCTCGGGGCATTCAGGCCCAGTAGTTACTCTAAGCAATGCAGCCCGCACCTTCCTGCCCAGCCCCGCTTGCTAGTGCAGGCGTCTGCGCTGCTTCTCCGCTGGGGGAGTTATCGTTGAGCTTGTGGGGAGTTACCGTTGGGCTCATAATCTGTGGGGTTTAATTATTTATTTATTTTTCCTCCCTGTTACGTTGCCCTCTGTGGTTCCAAGTCTCACCACAGACTTGGCAGTGAGAGTGTTTCCTGGTGTTTGGAAACTTCTTTTTAAGACTCCCTTCCTGGGACAGAGCTCCGTCCCTACCTCTTTTGTCTCTTTTTTTGTCTTTTATATTTTTTCCTACCTCCTTTCGAAGACAATGGGTTGCTTTT
>NW_011458431.1:0-515 GCF_000754665.1 Bison bison bison | reverse complement strand
GAATCTCACCTTTTTCTCAAGTGCACATGGAACATTTCCAGGATAGATCGCATAAATCTAGCCCTGGTAAATTAGAAAAAGAAAACAAAAATGAAATCATTTCAAGCATCATTTCTGATCACAATGCAGTAAGATTAGATGTTGTAGCTCAGTCAGCAAAGAATCCGCCTGCAATGCAGGAGACCCAGGTTCGATTCCTGGGTTGGGAAGATTCTCTGGAGAAGGAAATGGCAACCAACTCCAGTATTCTGGCCTGGAGAGTTCCACGGACAGAGGAGTTTGGCAGGCTACAGTCCATGGGGCCACAAGAGTCGGAAACGACTGAGCGACTAAACAACCTACAACAGCAGGAAAAATAAAACTATTAAAAATACAAACATATGGAGGCTGAACAACACACTTCTGAATAACCAACATATAACAGAAGAAATCAGAACAGAAATGAAAATATGCATAGATACAAACAAAAATGAAAACACGATATGAATGAAAATGAAATGAAAACCAATGGGATT
>NW_011458430.1:0-533 GCF_000754665.1 Bison bison bison | reverse complement strand
TGAATGGTTCATTGCCCTAGCAATATCAACTGGTGTTCCAGCTATACATTGTGGAATAAATAAAACACCTGTGGGAGGATTATTTTTCAAAGATGGCCCCCAATGACTGTCTCCCACTTTTATAAAATGTGACTCGGATACTCCTCCAAAACGAGAAGTTTAGTAGGGTGACCAATTCATCCTGGTTTCCCCGGAACTTTTCTGGTTTTACCACTGAAAGCCTTGTGTCCAAGAAACCCTTTAGCCCAAGCAAAACAAACAGACAAACAGAAACAAACCTGAGGCCTTGGTCACCTAAGATTTGTCTTTCCTCCCCTTAATCTGGATGGCCTATGACTACATCAAAAAGAACATACGTGATTTACAAAACTAAGACATAGAGACAACAGAGCATTCACTCATTTGGAACCTGGTACCAAGCTCTGAGGAAGCCCAAACTAGTCCACGTGAAGAGACCTCATGGAGAGATCACAAAGCTACACGGTGCGCCAGTCAACAGATCAGCTGAGGTCCTGGCCAACAGTCCAAATCAA
>NW_011458429.1:0-501 GCF_000754665.1 Bison bison bison | reverse complement strand
GGACGGAGTCCGTCCCGGAAGGGAGTCTTAAAAAGAGAGAAGTTTCCAAACACCAGGAAACCTTCTCACTGCCGAATCCGTGCCGAGCTTTGGAAGCACAGAGGGTAACATAACAGGGAGAAAAAATAAATAAACAATTAAAACTCGCAGATTGCGAGCCCTAGGGTAACTCCCCCAGCAGAGAAGCAGCGCAGACGCCTGCATCCGCCATTAGCAAACGGGGCTGGGCAGGGAGGCACGGCGCGGGCTGCATCGCTGAGAGTAAGAATCTGGCCTGAATACCCTGAGCACTATCTGAGCGAAATAATTTGGGCTAGCAAACCAGACTGTGGGATATCTACCATGCGAAAAGCCAGCCCTAACCTAAGACACCGCCAGCCCGAGCACGGAACAAAGGACTAAACAGAGATAGCCGGCTGCAGACCTTCCCCCTCCGGTGACAGGCAGCCAGAGCCGGAAGGGGCAATCGCAGCCCCAGAGAGACATTATCTATAAAACTGG
>NW_011458428.1:0-506 GCF_000754665.1 Bison bison bison | reverse complement strand
GAAATAAGAACTCAGAACTTGAGCACTATATCAAAAATCACAAGGCTCACACTGACACATACATCAATCCAGACAGACAAGACAAGACATCTTCCAGTTTTCCGCTGAGATGGAAAGATTTCTTTGAGCCGTTTTTTTTCTGGGGAGTGGGGGGTGGGGCTGGCGGCCAGGCAGGCTTTGGGAAGAAGCTAAGTGTTTGGAATTGCATATGAAAAGAACCAGCTTTCCGGGTTCCAAGGAATCAAGTTTCCTTGGAAACCAACTTTGTCCGGTTCTATAGAATATCATGGCCCTCCTAGGTCAGGTCATCTTTCCTTTCCGTAGTCCTCGCTGGATCCCTGAATTCTAGACAGCTTGGATTGCCTCTGTGGGCTGGATGGATTGTCCTCCCGTTTCACCGGGCGGCGGGAGCGAGGTCCCAGAGGCTCTCCTGGAACCGGGCGTGGGGGCGGGGCTCACCGGGAGCCCGTGGTGAAGGTGGGCAGCGCACCGGGAGCGCGCCCGGG
>NW_011458427.1:0-516 GCF_000754665.1 Bison bison bison | reverse complement strand
ATAGACTGTTCTATACATCAGTGTCTCTTTTTGCTGTCTCGTACTACAGGGTTATTGTTTACCTATCTTTTCTAAAATTCCATATATATGCGTTAGTATACTGTATTTATGTTTTTCCTTCTTGGCTTACTTCACTCTGTATAATAGGCTCCAGTTTCATCCACCTCATTAGAACTGATTCAAATGTATCTTTTTAATGGCTGAGTAATACTCCATTGTGTAATGTACCATAGCTTTCTTATCCATTCATCTGCTGATGGGCATCTAGGTTGCTTCCATGTCCTGGCTATTATAAACAGTGCTGCGATGAACATTGGGGTACACGTGTCTCTTTCCCTTCTGGTTTCCTCAGTGTGTATGCCCAGCAGTGGGATTGCTGGGTCATAAGGCAGTTCTATTTCCAGTTTTTTAAGGAATCTCCACACTATTCTCCATAGTGGCTGTACTAGTTTGCATTCCCACCAACAGTGTAAGAGGGTTCCCTTTTCTCCACACCCTCTCCAACATTTATTACTT
>NW_011458426.1:0-502 GCF_000754665.1 Bison bison bison | reverse complement strand
TCTCAAAAGGATCTGCCTGTGATGTATCATTAGAGTCGTCTCAGTGAAAGCGGAACTCTGTGTCTTCTTCTCTCCGCCTTCTATTCCCTGAAACTTATTACATGCCTCCTAGCTCATCGTAGGTGCTCAGTATTTACTTAGTGTGTGAAAGACAGAAAAGCTCTTGGAAGCCTCAAGGGGTCACTTGGCTCGGCACTTTTGATCTCTTTGTATATTTGGCGATTCAATTCTTTCCTTCCTGGGGTGATGGGTACACTATATTCGAGGCACAACCTAAGGCATGAAGACATATCCATACATAGAGGGTCTTGCTTTCAAGGAACTCGTACAGCAGATTTCTACACGTTAGGGCTTTTCAAATGCTCGAGAAGAATGTGAACGTTCAGTAGGCTCCATTTCCATTTCAAAGAAAGATCGTTTGACTTCCATAGCAAAGGTGGAGACCTTCCAATGTTGAGTCCAATACTTATACCTTGACCATTTCAGGCAAGTCTTGTGGTTC
>NW_011458425.1:0-553 GCF_000754665.1 Bison bison bison | reverse complement strand
ATGACAGACATCATGTCCACCTACATTTCACCACTAGATGTCCATCACATGGTCCCACTTAACTACAAAGGAGGCTGGGAAGAGTGGGCAGCCTGTGTATTCAGGGAGGAGGGAGGAAGGAGTGGAAACGATGGGTTTCAGTCAATAATTAGCTTGCTTTGCTCTATCAGAATTAGGGCAAGCTCTTTCCCTAGGTAGAACCTACTTTATCATAACTACCAACTCATAGCCAACTTTAAGCTTACTTATCTACATTATGTTCTCTCCAATGGATTTTTTTTCACCAGTTATTATCTTAAGTAGTTGCTGTTATTGTTTAGTCCTAAGTGGTAAGGTAAAGCTAATTGTAATCCTGGGTGAGCAAGATGCTTACTAGTCTTAACAGTACAAAAGAGACTCTTATAAGAGTTGTTACAACTTACTAAATGCCTCTTGCCATTTTTAACTGCTTAACCAAAAAAAAACCTATTTTTGAAACATTCTTTAGTATGATTCCCATTATAGTTCTGAAGTTTTTCCTAAAGAGTCCTAGGTTTTCTAATGTAAGCTATCC
>NW_011458424.1:0-520 GCF_000754665.1 Bison bison bison | reverse complement strand
TGGAGAAGAGAAGAGGGAGGAGGGAGTTAGAGGTGACCCAAATGAGATGAGGTGGAATCAGTAGTGGAGAGAGTGGGCTAGCCAGTAATCACTTCCTTATGTGCACTCCACAACTGGACCGCTCAGAGATGTTCACAGAGTTATACAGAGAAGAGAAGAAGGAGGAAGGAGACAGAGGTGGACCAGAAGGATAAAAGGGGGGAATGAAAAGGAGGGAGACAGATCCAGCCAGTAATCAGTTCCCTAAGAGTTCTCCACTGTCTGGAACACACAGAAATTCACAGAGTTTGGTAGAGTAGAGAGGGGTTAGGGAGGAGACACAGGCGACCTGGTGGAGAAAAAGGAGAGTCCAAAGGGAGAGAGAGCAGTCAAGCCAGTAATCTCACTCCCTAGTGAAAAATGGGTACTGAAGATTGGGTTCTTAAAGGTACAAAACTGGTAACAAATACATAAAAGCAAAAATTGAAAATCTAGAGTAGAGTTTGGAATTTCAAAAATACGATGTTAAAGAAAAGAAGAA
>NW_011458423.1:0-506 GCF_000754665.1 Bison bison bison | reverse complement strand
CTACATGTCAGGATGGTGCCAGACACTATTATTGGATAGTCAAAAATCTCTTTTGTTTCTGTGTAAAGGAGGTCCTTTCAAGGCGTGAATGTTTCTAGAACTTTAATTTATTTGGAAATGACCCAGCTCTTCAGTACACTGTCGTCACTTAGTTTAGCACAGGATAGAAACTCGGGTAACCCAAACACCTGGAGAAACGATTGTATGTTCTGTTCAGTTCAGTGGCTCAGTCGTGTCTGACTCTTTGGGACCCCGTGGCCTGCAGGACGCTGGGCTTCCGTGTCCATCACCAACTCCAGGGGCTTGCTCAAACTCATGTCCATCGAATCAGTGATGCCATCCAACCATCTTAGCCTCTGTCGTCCCCTTCTCCTCTGCCTTCAATCAAGACTCTCATAGGCAGAGTGTAATTAGTGTTCATAGTTTATCTAAAAGCTCATATCACATTTAATTTTTCGTTTTGTTCCTGTTCTTTCGAGGTACTTTCTTGTTGACAAGCTTGTGAC
>NW_011458422.1:0-518 GCF_000754665.1 Bison bison bison | reverse complement strand
AACCTGGGACTTCACGCCTAACACAGGATGGACCCTAGGTAGCTTGGGGCCTGGGGAAGTGCATGAGATCCATGGCCCTTCTGTAACTGTGCCCTCAAGGGACACCCAGGAGCTTGAGTGGCTGGATCTGAGAAGTGTACATCACCTTGGACTTTGGCAGACCCTGTGCTGTCCATTCACAACAAAGGCTACCCACAAATCCCAGTGGTATTTGTTTGCAGTGTGCCTGCCTCTCCACAGCAAAACAGAGCAAATGACCCTGAATAAGGGTCTATTGTCACCTCTTCCTATCAGGGCTCAGATTAGACATTGAAGAGACTTGCAAGCAGAGGAGGCCAGCCTAAGTAAAGATAAGACAGGGGAACCACTCAAGAAGTGGCGGGTGCAACAGATTAAAATTAAGCAGTAAAATTGCATTTAAGGACAATTGTGGACTTTGAGAAAAAGTGCAGGCTCGAACAAGGGATAACCTGACACTGAACTGACCCCAGAATATTTTTCTAAATTTTGTGTTCAAT
>NW_011458421.1:0-515 GCF_000754665.1 Bison bison bison | reverse complement strand
GTGGAACCACCCACGAGGCCACGTCTGGAATTCTTCGTGAGACCGGCCTCATCCTGAGGTGCGACCGGAAGGTCGGGAACCCTTCCAGACAAAGTAGGGGAGTCGACCTCCTGTCCAGATCAGGAGGGGAGAAAGGGCTCAGAGGAGGGGGTGCCGGAAAACCTCAGTGTTCCTCTCGAGGGAGACCGGGATTTCGGGGAACTTTGTGGGTGGCATCAAGGGTGCCAAGTGCCCTTTCGACCACCAATTCCTAACGTGGGACTTCTCCTGAGGCGCTGTAGCGGGAAAGGGCTTCATCTTGCGATGACGGGGGAGCCACGTGGTTTTTCTCGAGTTACGGTGGGATTTCGAGTTACGACGGGGAATCCAGGCTGCCTCTTGTGTTGGCCCAGGCAAGTCCAATCTTCCATTCGAGTTGCGAAGGAAAGCTAGGGATTGCTCTCGAGTGACGGCAGGGCCAAGAGACCTCATCTAGGCTTGTGTCCAGAAGCCAATGTTCCTCTCCAGGGGCGACC
>NW_011458420.1:0-502 GCF_000754665.1 Bison bison bison | reverse complement strand
GCTTCCTGATCTGCATGCAGGTTTCTCAAGAGGCAGGGTCAGGTGGTCTGGTATTCCCATCTCGTTTTAGAATTTTTCCACAGTGTATTGTGATCCACACAGTCAAAGGCTTTGGCACAGTCAATAAAGCAGAAATAGACTGATGAATTATCTATCCATAAACTTGAGCTAGAGGGATTTCTCTGGTGGTCAGTGATTAAGACTCTAAACTTCCAGTGCAGGGGGTTAGGATTTGATCCCTGGTCAGGGAATTAAGTTCACACATACCACATGTTGAGGCCAAAAAAAAAAGCCTGAGCTAGAAATAAATTGCCTTATGTCCTCTTGCCCCTCACTCCTCAGGGATGATTGATCCAAAATATTGTGTGAATAATTTTTTTAATTATTCAGACAAGTGTATTCAGGACTATTGAAGGAGGTGCTAAGACAATCACAACAGGGTCGAGATGTCAGGCTCAACTCTGAAAACAAGAAAGACAGCTGGGGTTTTATAGCCAATGAG
>NW_011458419.1:0-510 GCF_000754665.1 Bison bison bison | reverse complement strand
TCTCCATGCGAGTGGCGAGGGGGGAGCGCGTCACTGCTCCCGAGCCATGGTAGGGGAATCTGGCCTCGAGACGCGTTGAAGAAGGTCTCTCGAGGTCTTTCTCGGGTTGAGGCAGGAAACCCTGGGTTCCATCGACTTGGGCAGGTGACCTCAGGGGGCTTCTCATGGTGGCTCTGAGAAGCCAGGGAAACTGGAGGTGGGAGGGGCCTCTCGGGACCCCACTGGGTTTGGTGCATTGGAAGAGGGCCTCATCTCCAGTTGAGGCAGGAACCGCAGGGTACCTCTGATTTCAGACTCCGATCACAGGGTCCCTGCACACTGGGGACAGGAGAGTCAGGCCTCGTCTTGGGTGGAGGCATGGACTCCGCTTGCCTCTCGAGATGTCCCCGGGGAGAGAGGCCGCTTGTCGAGCTGTATTTGGAACCTGGGGTTTTTTCCGAACGATGCACGGAAAACCTGGCCCTTCGTGTGGACTTCATTCACAGGGTGGAGTTCGGAGAGGTGTCCGGG
>NW_011458418.1:0-510 GCF_000754665.1 Bison bison bison | reverse complement strand
CTAACCCTGGGGTTCTTCATTTCTTCTGTTTCTAGTTGCTTTAGGTGTAGAGTTAGGTTATTTATTTGACTTTTTTCTGTTTCTTGAGGTATGCCTGTATTGCTATGAACTTTCCCCGTAGCACTGCTTTTTACAGTGTCCCCCAGGTTTTGGGTTGTTGTGTTTTCATTTTCATTCGTTTCTATGCATATTTTGATTTCTGTGATTTGTTGGTTATTCAGCAGCGTGTTGTTCAGCCTCCATATGTTGGCATTTTTAATAGTTTTTCTCCTGTAATTGAGATCTAATCTTACTGCATTGTGGTCAGAAAAGATGCTTGGAATGATTTCAATTTTTTTGAATTTACCAAGGCTAGATTTATGGCCCAGGATGTGATCTATCCTGGAGAAGGTTCCGTGTGCACTTGAGAAAAAGGTGAAATTCATTGTTTTGGGGTGAAGTGTCCTGTAGATATCAATTAGGTCTAACTGGTCTATTGTATCATTTAAAGTTTGTGTTTCCTTGTTAATT
>NW_011458417.1:0-505 GCF_000754665.1 Bison bison bison | reverse complement strand
GTCACTGCTGACCTCCATGCTATTGCCTGCTGATTGCCTGGTTCGTGTCTGCTCAGCTCTTTGAGTATTGCCTCCTGAGGTCCCTGTCGGTCGCCACCTGCCGGGGACCAGCCCCAACTGATCCAGGGTATTCGAAGGAGAGATGGCCTAGGCGACTATTTATATGCTAATCAGAGATGTCAAGAATAATAGTACGAAGAGAGCTCAGTAGGAAAATTCGGTGGAGAAAAGAGACTGAGTAGCTTGGTTTACGCGGAAGACCAATCAAACTTCAAGACAAGAAGTTTGCACCACTTACGTAGGCCGCAGGCGCCCTCTCGAATAGCGAAAGGTGCCTCACCCTAGACACCTTCTCGAGTGGGTCTTAGCAGCCCAGGCATAATTAGGAAGCGTGGTGGGTTCCGCGCTCCAGATGGAGACTCAGCTGGAAGTTAAAGGGAAGAATGACAAGGAACTTGATGAATTGGAGCTGTAAGTTAACTCTTTGACAGAGAGAGCGAGATGG
>NW_011458416.1:0-508 GCF_000754665.1 Bison bison bison | reverse complement strand
TTTTTGCTTTTACCTTATCAGGCAGGAAAAAACTTGACTTCTCAAGCTAAGAGCCACAGAGCGTTTAGATCTAGTGATCCAGCCTTTTGGGTGCAGGAAAGTACAGCTCCAAGGCCTTTAAAAGATCTTTTAATTCAAGAAAATAAAATGTCAGGGCTATTAGACACAGAAACAGACGTCTCTTAACATTGCTGGGGAAGACTGACCCAGCTCCTGGCCAACACATAACTACTGAAAATGAGTTGAGATTAGAGAAAGTGGTATGTGGGGTGGGAATGCTGTAGAGAAAAAGGTGAGGGAGAGTTTAAAACCTTGAAGAGTAGTGAGTTCCCCATTGCTGGAAGTATTCACGCAAAGACTAGATGGTTGCTTGTCATCTAAAAGGCTATAGACCAGATTTAGTTTACAAAACGATAACTGGAGAAGCTTATAAACATGTTGTGCAACACCTCTTTACTTGCTTCTCATATTTAGGTCTGCCAAAAGTTTTAAAACTGGTAATGCCCCT
>NW_011458415.1:0-524 GCF_000754665.1 Bison bison bison | reverse complement strand
TTTCCTGGTGTGGAGTAGAGAACCGGGAGACTGGTGGAGCCAGAAATGACATCTGTCACCATGCGGTGTCTGAAGGAATGTTAAAGGTACTTTTATTCCTTCTGGTGATGGTTTTGCTTTTTTGCTTTACATTGAATGTTTTCTACAAAGAATTCTTCTGAAATGTACTTTGAAGGCTTCCTATAATCCACTCATATTCTTATGCTATATTCTAAAAGCTTTTGAAATATTTGGCTATGCTGGGTCTTAGTTGTAGCATGTGGGATCTTAACCACTGGACCACTAGGGTAGAAGGACCGTGACACCAGATTTTTTTTTATTAAAAAAACTTTATAGTTTTTTTTTTTCCTACTCATTTCAAGTTTAGATCAAGACTTGTATGCTTTCTCCTCTTTATGTTACATGTTGAAAAAGTTCGTTGGTAATAACTTAATAATTTTACACTTTTGATGAGTACTTGGTAAGAAGTATTACCAAGTATTAGCAAGTACTTGGACTGTAGTCTGCCAGGCTCCTCAATCCAT
>NW_011458414.1:0-541 GCF_000754665.1 Bison bison bison | reverse complement strand
CTGTCCATGGGATTCTCTAGGCAAGAATACTGGAGTGGGTTGCCATGCCCTCCTCCAGGGGATCTTCCCAACCCAGGGATCAGACCTGTATCTCTTACATTTCCATCATTGGTAGGTGGGTTCTTTACTACTGGGAAGCCCTATAAAGGGCTCTATGCATTAACATTTGGGACTAGGATAAAACTAGTTTTATTTTAAATGCATTCAACTCTAAACTATTTCTAGCTTCAGATAATGATAACATTTATACCAGTCTTCTCAAGAGTCAGATTCTTTGTTATTTCATTATAGACCAGAATACAAACTGTCAAAACACTTGAGGCTTGGTCAACTTTAGTTTTAAGACTAAGCCCAGAGGTTTTTCACATAAAAACAAACAAGCTTTTGAATTTTAAAAATATATGTCAGTGCTTAATAGCCGATTTATTTTGGCTGCTTCTGAGTGGGGTTGAAAATTGTACAGAGCTATCTCTTTGGGGATAAATAATATAAAGATAAGTCTAAGAAAATAAAAACTTCTGCTAAGGTCCCTTAGGCAACT
>NW_011458413.1:0-502 GCF_000754665.1 Bison bison bison | reverse complement strand
ACAATTTCTAATTAGCCCACTCACTATACTTATAGTTTTCTAACTTCTCTAAAGAACCTGTTTTTAGAGGGTTTAAAGCATCTCGTGCCTCTCACGGTTGGGAGGCTGTGAGCAATCACATGTGGCCGGAGGAGCCTGTCAGGCAGGCTAGAGAACCTTCAGAGGAGTTTGTAGGTTAAAACACTCTCGTCACACCCAAGAGTTTTTATTGACTGGAGCTCTAGGTTAACTCCTTCTCCGAAAGAGGTGGTGGGGGACAGCCCCCCGTAAAGTCAGAGGTGTAGGTAAGAGCACAAAGTAGTAAAGTAGGGAAGCTCTGGTTATGGGGGTAGACGCTCGAGGATTTCCAGGGGGACTCCTGAGGCTCGATCCCGCCTTTGTGTATGTCGAGCCTCCTTCCTCATGACCTTTGTCACGGGCGGAGTACCTCACTCTGGCCCCCAACAGGCCCTCAAGTCGCGATGACGGTTGAGGCTCGGGGTTGTTCTCGAGCGGCGGCCCC
>NW_011458412.1:0-544 GCF_000754665.1 Bison bison bison | reverse complement strand
GTCGCCACTCGAAAGCACAGCGGAGTCTTTGCTTCCACTCGAGATGAATGCCTGTCTACCCGGGTGCGTCTAGAATGCAACCCCGAGATCCCTGTCGCACCTGGAGAGGAACACTGGCTTCTGAACACAAGACTAGATGAGGTCTATTGGCCCTGCAGTCACTCGAGATCAATCCCCAGCTTTCCTTCGCAACTGGAATGGAAGATTGGACTTTCCTGGGCCAACACAAGAGGCATCCTGAATTCCCTGTCCTAACTTGAGAATCCTGCCGCAACTCGAGAAAAACCACGTGGTTCCCCCGTCATCGCAAGATGAAGCCCTTTCCCGCTACAGCGTCTCCAGAGAAGTCCCACGTTAGGAATTGGAGGTCGAAACGGTACTTGGCACCCTTGATTCGACCCACAAAGTTCCCCGACATCCCGGTCTCCCTCGAGAGGAACACCGAGGTTTTCCGGCACCACTTCCTCTGAGCCCCTTCTACCCTCCTGATCTGGACAAGAGGGTCGACTCCCCTGCTTTGTCTGGAAGGAGTTCCCGACCTTCC
>NW_011458411.1:0-582 GCF_000754665.1 Bison bison bison | reverse complement strand
GAATGAAAATGAAAACACAACAACCAAAACCTATGGGACACGGTAAAAGACAGTCCTAAGGGGAAAGTTCATAGCAATACAGGACACACCTCAAGAAACAAGAAAAAAAGTCAAATAAATAACCTAACTCTACACCTAAAGCAACTAGAAAAGGAAGAAATGAAGAACCCAGGGTTAGTAGAAGGAAAGAAATCTTAAAAATTAGAGCGGAAATAAATGCAAAAGAAACAAAAGAGACCATAGCAAAAATCAACAAAACCAAAAGCTGGTTCTTTGAAAGGATAAATAAAATTGACAAACCATTAGCCAGACTCATCAAGAAACAAAGGGAGAAAAAATCAAATCAATAAAATTAGAAATGAAAATGGAGAGATCACAACAGACAACACAGAAATACAAAGGATCATAAGAGACTACTATCAACAATTATATGCCAATAAAATGGACAACGTGGAAGAAATGGACAAATTCTTAGAAAAGTACAACTTTCCAAAACTCGACCAGGAAGAAATAGAAAATCTTAACAGACCCATCACAAGCATGGAAATTGAAACGGTAATAAAAAATCTTCCAGCAAACAAA
>NW_011458410.1:0-539 GCF_000754665.1 Bison bison bison | reverse complement strand
ACAGGGTGGAGTTCGAAGAGGTATCCGGGCATCGGGTTCGTTATGAAGAGGGGCCGGGAAATCGGGGTCCTTCGGAATGTGGAACCACCCACGAGGCCACGTCTGGAATGTCGTCGTGAGACCGGCCTCATCCTGAGGTGCTACCGGAGGTCCGGAACCCCTTCTAGACAAAGCAGGGGAGTCGACCCTCCTGTCCAGATCAGGAGGGTAGAAGTGGCTCTGAGGAAGTGGTGCCGGAAAACCTCGGTGTTCCTCTCGAGGGAGACCGGGATGCCGGGGAACTTTGTGGGTCGCATCAAGGGTGCCAAGTACCGTTTCGACCTCCAATAACTAACGTGGGACTTCTCCTGAGGCGCTGTAGCGGGAAATGGCTTCATCTTGCGATGACGGGTGAACCACGTGGTTTTTCTCGAGTTGCGGCGGGATTCTCGAGTTACGACGGGGAATTCAGGTTACCTCTTTTGTTGGCCCAGGGAAGTCCAATCTTCCATTCAAGTTGCGAAGGAAAGCTGGGGATTGCTCTAGAGTGACTGCAGGGC
>NW_011458409.1:0-519 GCF_000754665.1 Bison bison bison | reverse complement strand
CTAGCCATTTCCTCTCCATCCCTCAGCATCAAGCTGGCCTTACCTTCTTTAGGAAAAGATTCCATACCACTGTTCTCTACCAGTCTGAATTAGAGAGTATTCTACAGAAGCAATCTAGGTATAATTTTAATCATAAGACTTATTGTATAATATTAATATTATATATTATTTCTTTCTCTATCTCTAAAGGGGACAAGTGTCATATTTTGTCATGCACAGTATTTTTTTTTTGCCATGTTTTGCCCATAGTAGGCCCTCGGGAATTTTTAAAGTCATAAGAAATGAGACTTGGGAAGTTATCTAAAAAGGTAAAATGTTCTCTTTAAGATTGCCCTGTCCAAAAGATTTTTTTTCAATGACTATAATGTCCTATATTTCTATTCTTCAACACAGTAGCCATTAGCCATGTGAATCCTTTGGGCGTGTGAAATATGGCTAGTGCAAACGAGGAACTTAATTATAACTTTAGTTAATTTAAATTTAAATTGTTTCGTGCAGCTAGTTGGTAGTGTATTGGGT
>NW_011458408.1:0-548 GCF_000754665.1 Bison bison bison | reverse complement strand
TAATTATCAATAATTACCTTAAACGTAAATAGGGTTGAATGCCCCAACCAAAAGACAAAGACTGGCTGAATGGATACAAAAACAAGACCCCTACATATGTTGTCTACAAGAGACCCACCTCAAAACAGGGGACACATACAGACTGAAAGTGAAGGGCTGGAAAAAGATTTTCCATGCAAATAGGGACCAAAAGAAAGCAGGAGTAGCAATACTCATATCAGATAAAATAGACTTTAAAACAAAGGCTGTGAAAAGAGACAAAGAAGGTCACTACATAATGATCAAAGGATCAATCCAAGAAGAAGATATAACAATTATAAATATATATGCACCCAACACGGGAGCACTGCAATATGTAAGGCAAATGCTAACAAGTATGAAAGGAGAAATTAACAATAACACAATAATAGTGGGAGACTTTAATACCCCACTCACACCTATGGATAGATCAACTAAACAGAAAATTAACAAGGAAACACAAACTTTAAACGATACAATAGACCAGTTAGACCTATTGATATCTATAGGACATTTCATGCCAAAACAAT
>NW_011458407.1:0-542 GCF_000754665.1 Bison bison bison | reverse complement strand
GGTCCAATGAGTTGGAGGACGACGTGGACTGTTTCGGGGTAGATGAGTTTCGAAGGCTGTGAAGGGATTCCCTGCCTGGTGGTCCAGTGGTGAGAATCACCTGCCGATGAGGCAGGGGACAGGGGTTTTCGATCGATCCCTGATCCGGGAAGATGCCGCCGGGCTCCGGGCAGGTTCGATATGAACCTACAGAATGGACGGACAGTGCCAGGCGTGAAGGCGAGGGCAGGCAGACGGGGGACTCTGGACGAGGATGACGGACACGGACGGACACGGACGCCTCCGTTGTAGGTGGGCTGTGGCCGGCCGGCACGCTCCTCTGGGGCAGGATGGTCCTAGGACCGTTGGGGAGCGTGCCCGTGCGCGCCCGTGGAGAGGAGCAGGGGACCGAAGGGAACTCTCTGTCCTCTCTGCTCCACGGGGCCCGCGGCACCCTAATCGGCTCCAAGAGAGGATGCCTCCGATGGAGAGACAAACCCACACGTGAGGGACCCTCCCTTCTGGTTCACTTGGACTCGGAAAGCGTGACGGTCAGGTTCACT
>NW_011458406.1:0-520 GCF_000754665.1 Bison bison bison | reverse complement strand
CAACTATACTATTACTATTTCAAAATCTGATTTTGTAATTCTATCTTACTTTTCTACCATTGTAGTGATTCACATTGTTTTTTGCTAATTTTGCTTACTTTTAAAAGTAAAAAGACTTTTAGATTTAATATCATGGAATATTTAAATGCTTTAATTGAAAACTGCCTTTATTGATGACTTTTGGTTTCTAGTTCCACATGTAAGTAGACGGAAAGTTGACTCCATCCTAACACAACAATAAAAAGCTGAACAGACTGAAAAATCAACAACTTTACTAGGATCTGTATAGAGATGAAGACACAAGGCAAAGCATGGCCCTCAACATTTGAGAGAAACTCAGCAAAGATAGGGATTTGTGGCCTATCAAAATGGAGTCTCACTAGCTGAAATCTCCATGGAAACCAGTGCCAGAAAGGGTAGAAACATTTGAGCTGTAATTGATGAATAACTGGAGGCTTAGGGTGACAATTCTGAAATTTAAAACTCCAAGAGAAACCAGTCATAGGGTGCCTCATAGCGT
>NW_011458405.1:0-556 GCF_000754665.1 Bison bison bison | reverse complement strand
TTTTTATTATCTTGACAAATTGAATCTGTTTGGGTGGCCTCTCTGGTCTTCTGGTCTTCTAAATGTGTACATAGCAATTACTTGTGAAATACCTGTGCACTGTTTTTTTGTGAAGTTAATGTATGCCAGGCACATTGCCTCACAAACACTGTCTTGTTGGATGAAAGAGGCGTAAGGCATATAGAATGGTAAAATGTAATATACCCGATACCCTAAAAATTGAGCTTTGCCCTCACTGGTTACAGAGCTTATACTTCAACAAAATGCAGCTACTTTTTTTTTCTTGGAAGAATCAGGGTTGGTTTTTTTTTTTTTTTCTATTTCCCCTCTACTTAATAGATCTCCAGTTCATCCAGTTTTTTTTATTACCTTGAAACAGGGTAGTCTGTCTTGTTTTCTTAGTTTATTTTTATGTTACATTAGCTTATCAGTTATACTTGAGCTTCATTTAGGAATTCTCAAATGATAGCACCAGAAATGGAATTTGACACAAAGAAAAAACAGATTATTTTTAATACAATGAATTAATAAGGAATAACCAAAACAAACTTATCTT
>NW_011458404.1:0-535 GCF_000754665.1 Bison bison bison | reverse complement strand
TAAGCCTTAAATCACACATTAGACTAGATGACCTTATTGATATCTTTAGCATATTCATCCCCAAACAGCAGAATACATTTTTTTTTTTCTCAAGTGCACATGAAACACTCTCTGAAATGGATCACGTCTTGGGTCGCAAATCAAGCCTTGCAAATTTTAAGAAACTGAAATCACAGCAAGAATCTTTTCTGATCACACTGATACATGATTAAGGATCATTTATAGGAAAATTTGTAAAAAACACAAACACATGGAGAAATCAAACAGGTCACTGAAGAAATCAAAGAGGAAATTTAAAACTACCTAAAACAAATGGCAATGAATAAATGATAACCCAAAACCTATGTGATGCAATAAATCAATGCTAAGAGGGAAGTTTATAGCAATACAAGAAGCCTACCTCAAGAAATGAAAAGAACATCAAATAAACAACCTAATCTAACACCTAAAGAACCTAGAAAAAGAGGAAAATGGCCACAAAACCTCCAAAGTGAGCAGAAGGAAAGAAATCATAAAGATCAGAGCAGAAATAAAT
>NW_011458403.1:0-528 GCF_000754665.1 Bison bison bison | reverse complement strand
TAGTTTTTCTCCTGTAATTGAGATCTAATCTTACTGCATTGTGGTCAGAAAAAATGCTTGGGATGATTTCTATTTTTTTGAATTTACCAAGGCTAGCTTTATGGCCCAGGATGTGATCTATCCTGGAGAAGGTTCCATGTGCGCTTGAGAAAAAGGTGAAATTCATTGTTTTGGGATGAAATGTCCTATATATATCAATTAGGTCTAACTGGTCTATTGTATCATTTAAAGTTTGTGTTTCCTTATTAATTTTCTGTTTAGTTGATCTATCCATAGGTGTGAGTGGGGTATTAAAGTCTCCCACTATTATTGTGTTATTGTTAATTTCTCCTTTCATACTTGTTAGCATTTGTCTTACATACTGTGGTGCTCCCGTGTTGGGTGCATATATATTTATAATTGTTATATCTTCTTCTTGGATTGATCCTTTGATCATTATGTAGTGACCTTCTTTGTCTCTTTTCACAGCCTTTGTTTTAAAGTCTATTTTATCTGATATGAGTATGGCTACCCCTCTTTCTTTTGGTC
>NW_011458402.1:0-515 GCF_000754665.1 Bison bison bison | reverse complement strand
CTCAAAAATGACAGACTGATTTCTGTCCTTTCCAAGGCAAACCATTCAATATCACAGTAATCCAAGTCTATGCCCCCAATCAGTAATGCTGAAGAAGCTGAAGTGGAATGGTTCTATGAAGATCTATAAGACCTTCTAGAACTAACACCAAAAAAGCTGTCTTTTCATCATAGGAGACTGGAATGCAAAAGTAGGAAGTCAAGAGATACCTAGAGTAACAGGCAAACATGGCCTTGGAGTACAAATTGAAGCAGGGCAAAGGTAACAGAATTTTGCAAAATGAATAAACCGGTCATAGCAAACACCCTCTTCTAACAACACAAGAGATGACTCTACATATGGACACCACCAGATGGTCAGTACTGAAATCAGGTTGATTTTAGTCTTTTTTGCCAAAGATGGAAAAGCTCTATACAGTCAGCAAAAACAAGAACAGGAGCTAAATGTGGCTCTGCTCGTGAACTCCTTATCACAAAATTTAGACTTGAATTGAAGAGGGTAGGGAAAAGCACTAA
>NW_011458401.1:0-533 GCF_000754665.1 Bison bison bison | reverse complement strand
GTCTTTTCACCTTGCTAATAGTTTCCTTTGATGTGCAGAAGCTTTTAAGGTTATTAGGTCCCATTTGTTATTTTTGCTTTTATTTCCAATATTCTGGGATGTGGGTCATAGAGGATCCTGCTGTGATGTATATCAGAGAGTGTTTTGCCTATGTTCTCCTCTGGGAGTTTTATAGTTTCTGGTCTTACGTTTAGATCTTTAATCCATTTTGAGTTTATTTTTGTGTATGGTGTTATAAAGTGGTCTAGTTTCATTCTTTTACAAGTGGTTGACCAGATTTCCCAGCACCACTTGTTAAAGAGATTGTCTTTAATCCATTGTATATTCTTGCCTCCTTTGTCAAAGATAAGGTGTCCATATGTGCGTGGATTTATCTCTGGGCTTTCTATTTTGTTCCATTTGATCTATATTTCTGTCTTTGTGCCAGTACCATACTGTCTTGATAACTGTGGCTTTGTAGTACAGCCTGAAGTCAGGTAGGTTGATTCCTCCAGTTCCATTCTTCTTTCTCAAGATCACTTTGGCTATTCGAG
>NW_011458400.1:0-514 GCF_000754665.1 Bison bison bison | reverse complement strand
TCTCGTTTTTCCATGATCCAGCAGATGTTGGCAATTTGATCTCTGGTTCCTCTGCCTTTTCTAAAACCAGTTGAACATCTGGAAGTTCATGGTTCACGTGTTGCTGAAGCCTGGCTTGGAGAATTTTGAGCATTACTTTACTAGCGTATGAGATGAGTACAATTGTGCGGTAGTCTGAGCATTCTTTAGCATTGCCTTTCTTGGGTTGGAATGAAAACTGGCTTTTCCAGTTCTTGGTTTATTCCAAAGAAAAAGATTGATCTCTAAAACAAATTGAGAATATGTGAAATCTAGAAGCAAGAAAAAATCGTAGAGCAACCAAAACTTACCGCACAGCCCACATATTTCAAGAGATCAACTGGCTAGAAGCAGATCAAGACCTAACCTAATTCAAGATTGAAGTATTATCAGTTACTCAGTTCTGTGATACCTATTCTATTCAACAAGCAAAAGCTTTCCCAGTATAACCTTTGCCAATACTTGATAGAGATGGTGTTAGCCCATAGTCACCCAT
>NW_011458399.1:0-543 GCF_000754665.1 Bison bison bison | reverse complement strand
GGATCATAAGAGACTACTATCAACAATTATATGCCAATAAAAATAGGACAAACGTGGAAGAAAATAGGATAAAATTCTTAGAAAAGTACAACTTTCCAAAACTCGACCAGGAAGAAATAGAAAAATCTTAACAGACCCATCACAAGCATGGAAATTGAATAATCAAAAATCTTCCAGCAAACAAAAGCCCCGGTCCAGACGGCTTCACAGCTGAATTCTACCAAAAATTTAGAGAAGAGCTGACACCTATCCTGCTCAAACTCTTCCAAAAAATTGCAGAGGAAGGTAAACTTTCAAACTCATTCTATGAGGCCACCATCACCCTAATACCAAAACCTGACAAAGATCCCACAAAAAAGAAAACTACAGGCCAATATCACTGATGAACATAGATGCAAAAATCCTTAACAAAATTCTAGCAATCAGAATCCAACAACACATTAAAAAGATCATACACCATGATCAAGTGGGCTTTATCCCAGGGATGCAAGGATTCTTCAATATCCGCAAATCAATCAATGTAATACACCACATTAACAAATT
>NW_011458398.1:0-504 GCF_000754665.1 Bison bison bison | reverse complement strand
GAGAGGCTGCTCTGGGCTGGGCGAGCCTCCCCAAGCCCTGCCCAGCTTCTAGCGTTCGCGCCCGGGAAGGAGCAGGCTGCGGGAGTGCGGGAGACGTGACTGGTGCCTGACTGGTGCCTCAGCTCAGCTCTCGCTCCCTTCGGACCTAGGAGCCAGGCGTCCTTGCAGAGGGCTTAGGGGCTGGGCGTGTGCACACTGCCAAAGCCTCCCGCAGGGAGAGCTCTTTCCGAGGGAAAGGAAGCGCCCCAGGCTGCATTCCCAAGCTGGTGCTTCCCGCCCAGACTAAGCGCCGCACGGAAGGAATCAGGGTCCCGGTGCCCCTGGCTTGGGAGGCAGCTCCACAGCCAGAGTGTTGCTCCGTTTGTGCCCAGAAAGCGCCTGCCAGACCGGGCCTTCCCTGGAGCTGTCCTCCCGCCTAGAGGCAGGTGGATGTGCTGTGCGGGCTTCCCCTGTGCGTCCGGGCTCCCTAGCACAGCCGCAGCGCAGGGGAACCAGCCCATGATC
>NW_011458397.1:0-542 GCF_000754665.1 Bison bison bison | reverse complement strand
GAGACCATTGAAATAAGAACTCAGAACTTGAGCACTATAATCAAAAAATCACAAGGCTCACACTGACACATACATCAATCCAGACAGACAAGACAAGACATCTTCCAGTTTTCCGCCTGAGATGGAAAGATTTCTTTGAGCCGTTTTTTTCTGGGGGAGTGGGGGGTGGGGCTGGCGGCCAGGCAGGCTTTGGTAAGGAGCTAAGTGTTTGGAATTGCATATGAAAGACCAGCTTTCCGGGTCCAAGGAATCAAGTTTCCTTGGAAACCAACTTTGTCCGGTTCTATAGAATATCATGGCCCTCCTAGGTCAGGTCATCTTTCCTTTCCGTAGTCCTCGCTGGATCCCTGAATTCTAGACAGCTTGGATTGCCTCTGTGGGCTGGATGGATTGTCCTCCCGTTTCACCGGGCGGCGGGAGCGAGGTCCCAGAGGCTCTCCTGGAACCGGGCGTGGGGGCGGGGCTCACCGGGAGCCTGTGGTGAAGGTGGGCAGCGCACCGGGAGCGCGCCCGGGGCGGGGCGAAGCCGGGCGGCGCGGGTC
>NW_011458396.1:0-504 GCF_000754665.1 Bison bison bison | reverse complement strand
AAAATCAAAAGAGGACACTAATAGATGGAGAAATATACCATGTTCATGGATTGGAAGAATCAATATAGTGAAAAATGAGTATACTACCCAAAGCAATTTATAGATTCAATGCAATCCCTATCAAGCTACCAACGGTATTCTTCACAGAGCTAGAACAAATAATTTCACAATTTGTATGGAAATACAAAAAACCTCGAATAGCCAAAGCTATCTTGAGAAAGAAGAATGGAACTGGAGGAATCAACCTACCTGACTTCAGGCTCTACTACAAAGCCACAGTCATTGAGACAGTATGGTACTGGCACAAAGACAGAAATATAGATCAATGGAACAAAATAGAAAGCCCAGAGATAAATCCACACACATATGGACACCTTATCTTTGACAAAGGAGGCAAGAATATACAATGGATTAAAGACAATCTCTTTAACAAGTGGTGCTGGGAAATCTGGTCAACCACTTGTAAAAGAATGAAACTAGAACACTGTCTAACACCATACACAA
>NW_011458395.1:0-511 GCF_000754665.1 Bison bison bison | reverse complement strand
GCCAAAGATGGAGAAGCTCTATACAGTCAGCAAAAACAAGACCGGGAGCTGACTGTGGCTCAGACCATGAACTCCTTATTGCCAAATTCAGACTGAAATTGAAGAAAGGAGGGAAAACCACTAGACCATTCAGGTATGACCTAAATCAAATCCCTTATGATTATACACTGGAAGTGAGAAATAGATTTAAGTGCCTAGATCTGATAGATAGAGTGCCTGATGAACTATGGAATGAGGTTCGTGACATTGTACAGGAGACAGGGATCAAGACCATCCCCATGGAAAAGAAATGCAAAACAGCAAAATGGCTGTTTGGGGAGGCCTTACAAATAGCTGTGAAAAGAAGAGAAGTGAAAAAACAAAGGAGAAAAGGAAAGATATAAACATCTGAATGCAGAGTCCCAAAGAATAGCAAGAAGAGATAAGAAAGCCTTCTTCAGCGATCAATGCAAAGAAATAGAGGAAAACAACAGAATGGGAAAGACTAGAGATCTCTTCAAGAATTAGAGAT
>NW_011458394.1:0-541 GCF_000754665.1 Bison bison bison | reverse complement strand
TTCACAGGGTGGAGTTCGGAGACGTGTCCGGGCGATCGGGTCTTCTCAAGAGGGGACCGGGAAATCGGGGTCCTACGGAATGTGGAACCACCCACGAGGCCACGTCTGGAATGTCTTCGTGAGACCCGCCTCATCCTGAGGTGCGACCGGAAGGTCGGGAACCCTTCCAGACAAAGCAGGGGATTCGACCCTCCTGTCCAGATCAGGAGGGGAGAAAGGGCTCAGAGGAGGGGGTGCCGGAAAACTTCAGTGTTCCTCTCGAGGGAGACCGGGATTTCGGGGAACTTTGTGGGTCGCATCAAGGGTGCCAAGTGCCCTTTCGACCTCCAATTCCTAACGTGGGACTTCTCCTGAGGCGCTGTGGTGGGAAAGGGCTTCATCTTGCGATGACGGGGGAGCCACGTGGTTTTTCTCGAGTTACGGCGGGATTCTCGAGTTACGACGGGGAATTCAGGATGCCTCTTGTGTTGGCCCAGGCAAGTCCAATCTTCCATTCGAGTTGCGAAGGAAAGCTGGGGATTGCTCTCGAGTGACTGCAGGG
>NW_011458393.1:0-509 GCF_000754665.1 Bison bison bison | reverse complement strand
CAGTTTTTTTGGCATCAGGTGGCCATGTATTGAAGTTTCAGCTTCAACATCAGTCTTTCCAATGGACAGCCAGGACTGATCTCCTTTAGGATGAACTGATTGGATGGCCTTGAAGTTCAAGGGACTCTCAAGGCTCTTCTCCAACACTAAGTAAGAAAGCATCACTTTGTTGGCACTCAGCTTTCTTTAGAGTCCGACTATCACATCCATACATGACTACTGGAAAAACCATAGCCTTTACTAGAAGGAACTTTGTTGGCAAATTAATGTCTCTGTTTTTTAATATGCTGTCTAGGTAAGTCATAACTTTCATTCCAAGTAAGTGTCCTTTAATTTCATTGCTGCAATCACCATCAGCAGTGATTTTGGAGCCACCCATAAAATAAAATGTCAGCCACTGTTTCCCCATGTATTCCCCATGAAGTTATGGGACCAGATGCCATGATCTTAGTTTTCTGAATGTTGAGCTTTAAGCCAACTCTTTCACTCTCCTCTTTCACTTTCATGAA
>NW_011458392.1:0-508 GCF_000754665.1 Bison bison bison | reverse complement strand
AATAGGAAAGGTGAATTATGATAGTAGTGCAGGTTATAGAATGTTGTTGAGTAATGTGTAGAGCATTTGATTGGTTATTACATTTCTTTATTGATAATTCAGTAAGGCACTTAAAATGTGTCATATTCAGGCTCTATGTTTCAGCTGTTGTGAAAGATGCATAAAGAGGGTAGACCCAAAACACATTGAAGATATCTGTACTCTCCTTCGTAGGAGGGCAAACAGTAGTTCCTTCCAACCGCAAGAAATAGTTGAGACAAATTTGTTAGAAGGGGCTTAGCATAAGGTAAGGTAAGGTTAGGTAAGTCACTTCAGTTGTGTTTGACTTTAGGCGACCCCATAGATGGCAGCCCACCAGGCTCCCCCATTCCTGGGATTCTCCAGGCAAGAACACTGGAGTGGGTTCCCATTTCCTCTCCAATGCATGAAAGTGAAAAGTGAAAGTGAAGTTGCTGAGTCATGTCCGACTCTTAGCGACCCCATGGACTGCAGCCTACCTGGCTCCTCC
>NW_011458391.1:0-534 GCF_000754665.1 Bison bison bison | reverse complement strand
CAACCTACCTGACTTCAGGCTGTACTAAAAAGCCACAGTATCAAGACAGTATGGTACTGGCACAAAGACAGAAATATAGATCAATGGAACAAAATAGAAAGCCCAGAGATAAATCCACGCACGTATGGACACCTTATCTTTGACAAAGGAGGCAAGAATATACAATGGATTAAAGACAATCTCTTTAACAAGTGGTGCTGGGAAATCTGGTCAACCACTTGTAAAAGAATGAAACTAGAACACTTTCTAACACCATACACAAAAATAAACTCAAAATGGATTAAAGATCTAAACGTAAGACCAGAAACTATAAAACTCCTAGAGGAGAACATAGGCAAAACACTCTCTCTGACATACATCACAGCAGGATCCTCTATGACCCACCTCCCAGAATATTGGAAATAAAAGCAAAAATAAACAAATGGGACCTAATTAAACTTAAAAGCTTCTGCACAACAAAGGAAACTATGAGCAAGGTGAAAAGGCAGCCTTCAGAATGGGAGAAAATAATAGCAAATGAAGCAACTGACAAAC
>NW_011458390.1:0-504 GCF_000754665.1 Bison bison bison | reverse complement strand
GCTTGCACTCGAGATGAATGACTGTCTCCCAGGGTGCGTCTGGAATGCAACCCCGACGATCCCCTGTCGCCCCTGGAGAGGAACACTGGCTTCTGGACACAAGCCTAGATGAAGTCTATTGGCCCTGCAGTCACTCGAGAGCAATCCCCAGCTTTCCTTCTCAACTCGAATGGAAGATTGGACTTTCCTGGGCCAACACAAGAGGCATCCTGAATTCCCGGTCGTAATTCGATAATCCCGCCGCAGCTCGAGAAAAACCACGTGGTTCCCCCGTCATCGCAAGATGAAGCCCTTTCCCGCTACAGCGTCTCAGGAGAAGTCCCACGTTAGGAATTGAAGGTCCAAACGGAACTTGGCACCCTTGAGGCGACCCACAAAGTTCCCCGACATCCCGGTCTCCCCCAAGAGGAGCACCGAGGTTTTCCGGCACCACTTCCTCTGAGCCCCTTCTACCCTCCTGATCTCGACACGAGGGTCGACTCCCCTGCTTTTTCTGGAAGGGGT
>NW_011458389.1:0-513 GCF_000754665.1 Bison bison bison | reverse complement strand
CCTTCTCCAGGATAGATCACATCCTGGGCCATAAATCTAGCCTTGGTAAATTCAAAAAAATAGAAATCACTCCAAGCATCTTCTCTGACCACAATGCAGTAAGATTAGATCTCAATTACAGAAGAAAAACTATTAAAAAATTCCAACATATGGAGGCTGAACAACACGCTGCTGAATAACCAACAAATCACAGAAGAAATCAAAAAAGAAATCAAAATTTGCTTAGAAACGAATGAAAATGAAAACACAACAACCCAAAACCTGTGGGACACTGTAAAAGCAGTCCTAAGGGGAAAGTTCATAGCAATACAGGCATACCTCAAGAAACAAGAAAAAAGTCAAATAAATAACCTAACTCTGCACCTAAAGCAACTAGAAAAGGAAGAAATGAAGAACCCCAGGGTTAGTAGAAGGAAAGAAATCTTAAAAATTAGGGCAGAAATAAATGCAAAAGAAACAAAAGAGACCATAGCAAAAATCAACAGAGCCAAAAGCTGGTTCTTTGAAAGGATA
>NW_011458388.1:0-505 GCF_000754665.1 Bison bison bison | reverse complement strand
TCATCGCAAGATGAAGCCCTTTCCCGCTACAGTGTCTCAGGAGAAGTCCCACGTTAGGTATTGGAGGTCGAAACGGTACTTGGCACCCTTGATGCGACCCACAAAGTTCCCCGAAATCCCAGTCTCCCTAGAGAGGAACACTGAGGTTTTCCGGCACCACTTCCTCTGAGCCCCTTCTAACCTCCTGATCTGGACAGGAGGGTCGACTCCCCTGCTTTGTCTGGAAGGGGTTCCCGACCTTCCGGTCACACCTCAGGATGAGGCCGGTCTCACGACGACATTCCAGACGTGGCCTCGTGGGTGCTTACACATTCCGAAGGACCCCGATTTCCCGGTCCCCTCTTGATAAGAACCCGATGCCCGGACACCTCTTCGAACTCCACCCTGTGAATGAAGTCAACACGAAGGGGCAGTGACTCGCCCGTGCATCGTCGGGAAAAGACCCCCAGGTTCCAAATACCGCGCGACAAGTGGCCTGTCTCCCCGGGAACACCTCGAGAGGCAA
>NW_011458387.1:0-512 GCF_000754665.1 Bison bison bison | reverse complement strand
CCTCGAGACGTGCTGAGAAGGTCTCTCGAGGCTTTCCGGGTTGAGGCAGGAAACCCTGGCTTCCCTCGACTTGTGCAGGTGACCTCAGGGGGCTTCTCAGTGGTGGCTCTGAGAAGTCAGGGAAACTGGAGGTGGAGGGGCCCCTCGGGACTCCACGGGATTTGGTGCATTGGAAGAGGGCCTCATCTCCAGTTGGGGCAGGAACCTCAGGGTTCCTCTGATTTCAGACTCCGATCGCAGGGTCCCTGCAGACTGGGGACAGGAGAGTCAGGCCTCGTTTTGGGTTGAGGCATGGAACCCCGCTTGCCTCTCTAGGTGTCCCCGGGGAGAGAGGCCACTTGTCGAGCTGGATTGGGAACCTGGGGGTGTTTTCCGGACGATGCACGGGCGAGTCACTGCCCCTTCGTGTTGACTTCATTCACAGGGTGGAGTTCGGAGAGGTGTCCGGGCATCGGGTTCTTATCAAGAGGGGACCGCGAAATCGGGGTGCTTCGCAATGTGGAAGCACCCAC
>NW_011458386.1:0-503 GCF_000754665.1 Bison bison bison | reverse complement strand
CGTGACATTGTACAGGAGACAGGGATCAAGACCATCCCCATGGAAAAGAAATGCAAAAAAAGCAAAAATGGCTGTCTGGGGAGGCCTTACAAATAGCTGTAGAAAAGAAGAGAAGCAAAAAGCAAAGGAGAAAAGGAAAGATATAAGTATCTGAATGCAGAGTTCCAAAGAATAGCAAGAACAGATAAGAAAGCCTTCTTCAGCAATCCATGCAAAGAAATAGAGGAAAACAATAGAATGGGAAAAACTAGTGATCTCTTCAAGAAAATTAGAGATACCAAGGGAACATTTCATGCAAAGATGGGCTCGATAAAGGACAGAAATGGTATGGACCTAACAGAAGCAGAAGATATTAAGGAGAGATGGCAAGAATACACAGAAGAACTGTACAAAAAAGATCTTCATGACCCAGATGATCACGATGGTGTGATCACTGACCTAGAGCCAGACATCCTGGAATGTGAAGTCAAGTGGGCCTTAGAAAGCATCACTACGAACAAAGC
>NW_011458385.1:0-544 GCF_000754665.1 Bison bison bison | reverse complement strand
ACCACACACACACACACACACACACACACACACCAAACAGCACGCACACACACACACCCGCCCCACCGCCGCCGAGAAAAGGTCAAGAGCCGGAGACCACAGGTAAGGGAGACGGAGAAAGAGGGAGAGAGAGAGACAGACAGCAAGAGGACCACACAGACTTCCAAACCCCCGGCCGCCACACCCTGTCCCCTCCATTCCTGGGTTCCCCCCGGCCCCCAGTCGACCCAGACCCCACCGTCGCCCACCGACACACTCACACACACACTCTCCCGCACTCACCCTCTGGCCTGGGGGCGGGGGCTGGGTCTCGCCGTAGGTGGCCAAGCCGAAGGGGACCTTTGAGACCTCGGATGCGAGGAAGTCCGGGGGTCCCCACGGGTGATTGCCAGCCCCAGGGCACTGCGTCCGGCCGGGGCCCGCCGGCCCAAGGCTGACGCCCCCTCCCTTAGGGAAGCTGCTTCTGCCGCACGGCCTCTCTCTGAGGTGTGTCACGGTCTGTGCCAGTGTGTCTATCTCGGAGCGGATGCCATCCCCTGTCCCC
>NW_011458384.1:0-524 GCF_000754665.1 Bison bison bison | reverse complement strand
CTCTCACTGTTTGCAGATGACATGATCCTCTACATACGAAAACCTAAAGACTCCACCAGAAAATTATTAGAACTAATCAATGACTATAGTAAAGTTGCAGGATATAAAATCAACACACAGAAATCCCTTGCATTCCTATACACTAATAATGAGAAAACAGAAAGAGAAATTAAGGAAACAATTCCATTCACCATTGCAACGGAAAGAATAAAATACTTAGGAATATATCTACCTAAAGAAACAAAAGACCTATATATAGAAAACTATAAAACACTGGTGAAAGAAATCAAAGAGGACACGAATAGATGGAGAAATATACCATGTTCATGGATTGGAAGAATCAATATAGTGAAAATGAGTATACTACCCAAAGCAATTTATAGATTCAATGCAATCCCTATCAAGCTACCAACAGTATTCATCACAGAGCTGGAACAAATAATTTCACAATTTGTATGGAAATACAAAAAGCCTTGAATAGCCAAAGCGATCTTGAGAAAGAAGAATGGAACTGGAGGAATCAA
>NW_011458383.1:0-537 GCF_000754665.1 Bison bison bison | reverse complement strand
TCAATACACTGCCAGGGACACAGCAGTAGGGATATGGAAACTGAGCAGCAACAATGGCCCAACAAGTGAAAAACCATTCACCAATACAATTTCTAATCAATCTTTTAACTACTCAAAAGAATCTGTGTTTTAGACAGTTTAGAACATCTCCTGCCTCTCACAGTTTGGGAGGCTCTGAACAATCACATGTGGCCGGAAAAACCTATTCAGGCAGGCTAGAGGATTTCCAAAGGAGTTTTGTAGGTTAAACACTGTCACACCCAGGAATTATTAACTGGAACTGTAAGCTAACCTTTTTTCAGAGAGAGGTAGTGGGGGAGAGCCCCCCCGTAAAAGTCAGAGGTTTAGGTGAAAGCACAAGCAGAAAGTAGGCAGACTCTGGTTTTGGGGGTATATGCTCGAGAATTTCCAGGGGGACTCCTGAAGCTCGATCCCGCCTTTGCGTATGCCGAGCCTCCTTCCTCATGACCTTTGTCATGGGCGGAGTTCCTCACTGGCTCCCAGCAGTGTCATAGAATTCCAGTTGAGCTATTCCAG
>NW_011458382.1:0-516 GCF_000754665.1 Bison bison bison | reverse complement strand
GGAGAGCCTGGTAGGCTGCAGTCCATGGGGTCGCTCAGAGTCGGGCACGACTGAGCGACTTCACTTTCACATTTCACTTTCAGGCATTGGAGGAGGACATGGCAACCCACTCCAGTGTTCTTGCCTGGAGAACCCCAGGGACTGCGGGGCCTGGTGGGCTGCCGTCCATGGGGGTCACACAGACTCGGACACGACTGAAACGACTTCGCAGCAGCAGCAGCAGCAGTGCATAGATATCAAAAGGGTTTAGAACAGTCAGGTAGGATCACACAAGTCACCGTGAAGCAATACTTCTCCACTTAGCCAAAGCTAACAAAAGATTTCTGTTCTAGGTCAACCTAGAAGAGATCACGGAAGAGGTAAAGAAACTTAAAATCCATTAGCAAAGGCAGTTCAACCTCTCAAGAAACCTTGTGCTAGGCACAACACTCTTTTCTGGGGGTCCACTTTCCCTACAACCTCCTGATCCCATTCTGTACCCATTCCTTTGCTTCTCCCATCCTGAAACTGCCACCT
>NW_011458381.1:0-514 GCF_000754665.1 Bison bison bison | reverse complement strand
AGGGGGGTCTTTTCCGGACGATGCACGGGCGAGTCACTGCCCCTTCGTGTTGACTTCATTCACAGGGTGGAGTTCGGAGAGGTGTCCGGGCATCGGGTTCTTACCAAGAGGGGACCGGGAAATCGGGGGTGCTTCGCAATGTGGAAGCACCCACGAGGCGTCTGGAATGTCGTCGTGAGACCGGCCTCATCCTGAGGTGCGACCGGAAGGTCGGGAACCCCTTCGAGACAAAGCAGGGGAGTAGACCCTCCTGTCGAGATCAGGAGGGTAGAAGGGGCTCAGAGGAAGTGGTGCCGGAAAACCTCGGTGTTCCTCTCCAGGGAGACCGGGATGCCGGGGAACTTTGTGGGGCGCATCAAGGGTGCCAAGTACCGTTTCGACCTCCAATTCCTAACGTGGGACTTCTCCTGAGACGCTGTAGCGGGACAGGGCTTCATCTTGCGATGACGGGGGAACCACGTGGTTTTTCTCGAGTTGCGGCGGGATCCTCGAGTTACGACGGGGAATTCGGGAT
>NW_011458380.1:0-560 GCF_000754665.1 Bison bison bison | reverse complement strand
AAATTTTTTTTTCAGTGAGCATTAGGTATATAATCTAGGTGAAATTGCAGAAATATTTCTGAAATGGAAATTCCAAACAGGGTCTTGCCAAGTGGCTCTATGTATTTATAAATTTACTAGATAATGTCATATTGTCCTTCAGAAAGTTGCATCATATTATGTGCTCACAACACTGCTGAAACACTCCTTTTCCAGTTTGTCATCCTTCATTTGGAGGAACAATTTGGTATATTTCAACTTTGTCATTGAATTTTGGCAATTTTCATGGTGAGAAATCATATTCCATTATTATTTTTGTTTGCATTTATTTTAATACCAAGTAGGTTTGATATTTTTTCCTGATTTTTGGTAATTTCCTTTTTTTCTGGGTAATTTGTTTTTTTGTTTGTTTGTTTTTTGTATTCTTGTTTACTTCACAATTCTCTTCTATTGGGTTTTTCATCTTTTCTTATTTTAACTTTGGACTCTGCGTAAATGAGGTAAATGAGTCATTTGTCAGTTGTCTTCCAAATATTTCTATTGTCATTTTATAATTCCTTATTTATTTTCTATTCAGTCAT
>NW_011458379.1:0-512 GCF_000754665.1 Bison bison bison | reverse complement strand
TGGAAATACAGAAAACCTTGAATAGCCAAAGCGATCTTGAGAAGAAGAATGGAACTGGAGGAATCAACCTACCTGACTTCAGGCTCTACTACAAAGCCACAGTTATCAAGACAGTATGGTACTGGCACAAAGACAGAAATATAGATCAATGAAACAAAATAGAAAGCCCAGAGATAAATCCACACACCTATGGACACCTTATCTTTGACAAAGGAGGCAATGGATTAAAGACAATCTCTTTAACAAGTGGTGCTGAGAAATCTGGTCAACCACTTGTAAAAGAATGAAACTAGACCACTTTCTAACACCATACACAAAAATAAACTCAAAATGGATTAAAGATCTAAACGTAAGACCAGAAACTATAAAACTCCTAGAGGAGAACATAGGCAAAACACTCTCTGACATACATCACAGCAGGATCCTCTATGACCCACCTCCCAGAATATTGGAAATAAAAGCAAAAATAAACAAATGGGACCTAATTAACCTTAAAAGCTTCTGCACATCAA
>NW_011458378.1:0-542 GCF_000754665.1 Bison bison bison | reverse complement strand
CTCGAGAAAAACCACGTGGTTCCCCCGTCATCGCAAGATGAAGCCCTTTCCCGCTACAGCGTTTCAGGAGTAGTCCCACGTTAGGAATTGGAGGTCGAAACGGTACTTGGCACCCTTGATGCGCCCCCACAAAGTTCCCCGGCATCCCGGTCTCCCTGGAGAGGAACACCGAGGTTTTCCGGCACCACTTCCTCTGAGCCACTTCTACCCTCCTGATCTCCACAGGAGGGTCGACTCCCCTGCTTTGTCTGGAAGGGGTTCCCGACCTTCCGGTCGGACCTCAGGGTGAGGCCGGTCTCACGACGACATTCCAGACGTGGCCTCGTGGGTGCTTCCACATTGCGAAGCACCCCGATTTCCCGGTCCCCTCTTGGTAAGAACCCGATGCCCGGACACCTCTCCGAACTCCACCCTGTGAATGAAGTCAACACGAAGGGGCAGTGACTCGCCCGTGCATCATCCGGATAAGACCCCCAGGTTCCAAATACCGCTCGACAAGTGGCCTCTCTCCCCGGGGACACCTCGAGAGGCAAGCGGAGGTC
>NW_011458377.1:0-511 GCF_000754665.1 Bison bison bison | reverse complement strand
TGAGGCCATGGGAGGGATTGATATCTGAAGCCTATTGTGAGGAGAAAGTTATGGCAAGGAGTTTACTGAATTTAGGGCTTAGAAATAATTAAAATAGTTAGAAGTTAAAGATTTAAGGAATATTGTAAGTTAGCATATTTTACTATAGCTTATAGAAGTTAGGAATTTTTAGAGACACTATAGCTAGAAGCCTTTTTAAGAGATAGTGAGTTCAGGACGTTAGGGGCAAACAGGATTTAGGAAGATAAGTAGTAAACTGAGGAATGTAGCATGAGTTACAATGTAATCACAAGTTAACTATAGGACACATTAGAGGAGGTAGATAATAGATGATAAGGCTGATTCCGAGAGAATCACTGAAGCAGGAACTCTGTTTGAAGAGCAACAATGATTTATGGAGATAATAAATCTGGGAGAGGGGGAACTGAAAATGTCAAACCTCTGGCCTAATGCTTTTGTAAAAGTATAAAAGAGAATCTTAAACTTGGGATAAACAGGCAGTCCATAGAAA
>NW_011458376.1:0-520 GCF_000754665.1 Bison bison bison | reverse complement strand
TTGACCTAGAACAGAAATCTTTTGTTAGCTTTGGCTAAGTGGAGAAGTATTAGCTTCACGGTGACTTGTGTGATCCTACCTGACTGTTCTCAACCCTTTTGATATCTATGCACTGCTGCTGCTGCTGCTGCTAAGTCGTTCAGTCGTGTCCGAGTCTGTGTGACCCCATGGACGGCAGCCCACCAGGCCCCGCAGTCCCTGGGGCTCTCTAGGCAAGAACACTGGAGTGGGTTGCCATGTCCTCCTCCAATGCATGAAAGTGAAATGTGAAAGTGAAGTCGCTCAGTCGTGTCCGACTCTGAGCGACCCCATGGACTGCAGCCTACCAGGCTCTTCCGTCCATGGGATTTTCCAGGCAAGAGTACTGGAGTGGGGTGCCATTGCCTTCTCCCATATCTATTCGCAAGCCTGCCTAAATCATTGACTTCTAGCCACCTTTGGGATGCCAATGACCACCCAGCCTTACCAGGCCACAGAGGAGAGAAAACACTTACCACAGGAGGTCCGGGTAAGGAACAAG
>NW_011458375.1:0-516 GCF_000754665.1 Bison bison bison | reverse complement strand
AGCCCCCTGAGGTCACCTGCACAAGTCGAGGGAAGCCAGGGGTTTCCTGCCTCACCCCGAGAAAGTCCTCGAGAGACCTTCTTCAACACGTCTCGAGGCCAGATTCCCCTCCCATGACTCGAGAGCAATGACGCGCTCCCCCTCGCCACTCGCATGGAGACCCGACTTCCCTGGCGCCCCACGAGAGGCTCACTGACCTCGCCGTCGTACCTCGTGAGAAACCGCACCCTGGGGCCGCCGCTCGAGAACCACCCCGAGACTCCCCGTCATCGCGGAGATGAGGGCCTTCGTCTCCTGCATGGCCTAGAGACCAGCCTCGCGACCTCTCTCCAAACGCCTCAGGAGGCTTGATTCCCTTTAGTCCACCCAGTGAGCTCCAAGAGATACCCGTCGCGACTCGAGAGCAGAGCGGGGTTCTTTGCTTCCACTCGAGATGAATGCCTGTCTCCCCGGGTGCTTCTGGAATGCAACCCCGAGATCCAGGTCGCCCGTGGAGAGGAACATTGGCTTCTGGAC
>NW_011458374.1:0-511 GCF_000754665.1 Bison bison bison | reverse complement strand
CTAATCATAGCTTCCTGACACTTTTAAATGCTTACCCTCAACCATAATGCTCAACTTGGACCTTAGAGTAACATGGACAGAAGCCCCCTGACCTTAACTCATGTTCACTGAGTCAGCATAGCCTTGCAGAGCAAGTGTAATGGGGAGACACTGTATGTCCCAAAGGATTGAAAACAGAGTCTCTCATTTCTGATTCAGAATGAAGATTAGTCCTCCCTCCCTCCAGGCACTTGGGAGGCCATCTGTTTTTCCTTTTTTTATTTCCCCAAATTTAATAATACTTTATTTTTAAATGTTTACTAATTTTTTTAGTTTGGAGGATAATTGCTTTACACTGTTGTGTTGGTTTCTGTGTAAAACAAGGAGGCTCAGTCATAATTATATGTATATGTCCCTATCACTCTAGGTCACCACAGAGCTCCGGACTGAGCTCCCCGTGTTCCACAGCAGCTTCCATGAGCTAACTGTTTCACACATAATTGTGTATAAATGTCAGCGCTACTTTCTCAGT
>NW_011458373.1:0-520 GCF_000754665.1 Bison bison bison | reverse complement strand
ACTGATGAACATAGATGCAAAAACCTTAACAAAATCTAGCAATCAGAATCCAACGACACATTAAAAAGATCATACACCCATGACCAAGTGGGCTTTATCCCCAGGGATGCAAGGATTCTTCAATATCTGCAAATCAATCAATGTAATACACCACATTAACAAATTGAAAGATAAAAAACAATATGATTATCTCAATAGATGCAGAGAAAGCCTTTGACAAAATTCAACATCCATTTATGATAAAAACTCTCCAGAAAGCAGGAATAGAAGGAACATACCTCAACATAATAAAAGTTATATATGACAAACCCACAGCAAACATTATCCTCAATGATGAAAAATTGAAAACATTTCCTCTAAAGTCAGGAACAAGACAAGGGTGCCCACTTTCACCATTACTATTCAACATAGTTTTGGAAGTTTTGGCCACAGCAATCAGAGCAGAAAAAGAAATAAAGGGAATCCAAATTGGAAAAGAAGAAGTAAAACTCTCACTGTTTGCAGATGACATGATCCTCTA
>NW_011458372.1:0-552 GCF_000754665.1 Bison bison bison | reverse complement strand
TGCCTACTTTACTACTTTGTGCTCTTACCTACACCTCTGGACTTTACGGGGGGCTGTCCCCCACCACCTCTTTCGGAGAAGGAGTTAACCTAGAGCTCCAGTCAATAAAACTATTGGGTGTGACAAGAGTGTTTTAACCTACAAACTCCTCTGAAGGTTCTCTAGCCTGCCTGACAGGCTTGTCCAGCCACATGTGATCGCTCACAGCACAAGATGCTTTAAACCTTCTAAAAACAGGTTCCTTAGAAAAGTTAGAAAGCTATTAGTATAAGTATAATGGGCTAATTAGAAATTGTGTTGGTGAAGGGTTTTTCATTTGTTGAGCCAATGTTTGTTGCTAAGTCTCCATATCCCCTGCCCTTACACACATTAATGAATATATAGAAGAAATAAGTATTAACCTTGGATATTAATCACGTTAGACCTTAGGCTAAGTAAATTCTTTCCTTAACTAAAACCCACTACACCCTCACCCTGTAGGAATGTAACTTTATTTGGGTGGCGTCTGTTTTGAGAATAATCAGCCCTGGAGAAATAAGTGTCCTGATTGAC
>NW_011458371.1:0-500 GCF_000754665.1 Bison bison bison | reverse complement strand
GTACTTGTATTGATCAACTTTGATACTGGGGAAACAAGAACCAGGTGTCCTTGCTTAGTACCCACGGTTGTGTTTCTGGTCAGAATCCCCAGCTTGCCCAGGCTGTTTCAGTGCCACGTGAACTTGGGAAGGAGGTGGAGCAAGCAGCCGACGTGGCCTGGAGACAGAGGAGCCCGGTCTCCCCTCTGCCCTTGCCCCTGCCAGCCCAGGGCAGGCCTTGCGACGACGGGCTGCTGGTGGTGGAGGCCAAGGCTGAGGAGGGAGGGGTTACGTGACCTGTATTCTGTGACATGGTCACATGTGGGTTTTCTTTTTCAGTTTGAAAAAATGACTGCTTTTAGTTTTCCCTCCAGTTTTACTTTAAGGTGGAAAATGAAGATTTTATTCTTAAAGTTGAGCACAGTGATTTTACAGTCTTTTTGAAAGCAACAGTTGAGGTTTTAAAAACACATCTCAGAGAACTCCAGTAGATAAAGCCAAAAAAGAGAACGTGTTCAGGG
>NW_011458370.1:0-505 GCF_000754665.1 Bison bison bison | reverse complement strand
CTAGAAATTATCCACATGGAACTGAACAGGGATCAATACTCAAATTCAAGTTAAAATAAGCATTTATAAAAATCAGAAAACAGCAACGAACAGAGCAGGGAAGTGACACACCTGGGTTGACTATGGACTCAGTGGAGACAAACACCTGCCTCAAAGTCAGGGACTGTGGCCAGCCCCTTCGCCTGGGCCTTCTCCTGAGGAAGGCCTCTGGGTCCACAGCCTGGCTGCCCTACCCAGGATGGGAGCCACACCACTGGTGCCCACATGGCCAGGATGGGCAGCACCGTGTCCACTTAACAGGAGGGCAAAGCAGGCCACAGAGCAGGCGAGTGGCACACCCAGGTCACCAACCCCAGGGGGACAGCGCTCCTGGGCACTGAGCTGCCTGAACTGGAGCACAGCCACCCCAATCCTGCGGGAAGGCCCAGGAGTACTCGGTCAGTGGGCTGGGAGCAGGAGAGGGACAAGGAAGGGCAGCCCTTGGGGCACTGGACTCCAACAACAG
>NW_011458369.1:0-511 GCF_000754665.1 Bison bison bison | reverse complement strand
AAAGGACCACTACAGGCATTTATTCCAATAGCCATACATTGGGAAAGAGATAATACATAAATATTTAGGATAATTTGATACATAGTTAAAACTGACATCAAGACTCAAGGACTTAAAATGTCACATTGGCTGCTCTGGAATCACATAGAGTTCTAGTCAAGATTCTGTTTGTAAAACCAGATTACCTAGTGATCACTTCCCTTTCCCAGAACACACACTTAGAATGGATATTCTTAGTAGTTAGCAAGACACCCATGTTTCTTCCTCATCCTGTTGCATAAGAAAACAATATACAGAGAAGGCCAAATAGAGGACTTTGAATGCTTTCTTCACCCCCATCCTCAGCCAAGATAATGCATCATAAAAATGCCATATACAAAGAAGAATGGCATAGATTAGTGAATGGCATAGATTAGTTAAAACCTGACAAATGCCAGAATGACCATTGTCCGCCAAGAAATTTACCAGACCTATGAGTAATAATTTTAATTTCAGTTCCTCTTGTGGTCCG
>NW_011458368.1:0-523 GCF_000754665.1 Bison bison bison | reverse complement strand
TCTATTGGCCCTGCAGTCACTCGAGAGCAATCCCCAGCTTTCCTTCGCAACTCGAATGGAAGATTGGACTTCCCTGGGGCCAACACAAGAGGCCATCCTGAATTCCCCGTGGTAACTCGAGAATCCCGCCGCAACTCGAGAAAACCACGTGGTTCCCCCGTCATCGCAAGATGAAGCCCTTTCCCGCTACAGCGTCTCAGGAGAGTCCACGTTAGGACTTGGAGGTCGAACGGTACTTGGCCACCCTTCGATCGCGGACCCCACAAGTACCCCGGCATCCCGGTCTCCCTGGAGAGGAACACCGAGGTTTTCCGGCACCACTTCCTCTGAGCCCCTTCTACCCTCCTGATCTCCACAGGAGGGTCGACTCCCCTGCTTTGTCTGGAAGGGGTTCCCGACCTTCCGGTCGCACCTCAGGATGAGGCCGGTCTCACGACGACATTCCAGACGTGGCCTCGTGGGTGCTTCCACATTGCGAAGCACCCCGATTTCCCGGTCCCCTCTTGGTAAGAACCCGATGCCC
>NW_011458367.1:0-531 GCF_000754665.1 Bison bison bison | reverse complement strand
TCAGGGGGGCGTTCTCATGGTGGGCTCTGAGAAGGTCGGGGAAACTGGAGGTGGGGAGGGGGGGCGTCTCGGGGACTCCACGGGGGTTTGGTGCATTGGAAGAGGGGCCTCATCTCCAGTTGAGGCAGGAACCTCAGGGTTCCTCTGATTTCAGACTCCGATCGCAGGGTCCCTGCAGACTGGGGACAGGAGAGTCAGGCCTCGTCTTGGGTTGAGGCATGGAACTCCGCTTGCCTCTCGAGGTGTCCCCGTGGAGAGCGGCCACTTGTCGAGCGGTATTTGGAACCTGGGGGTCTTTTCCGGACGATGCCCGGGCGAGTCACTGCCCCTTCGTGTTGACTTCATTCACAGGGTGGAGTTCGGAGAGGTGTCCGGGCATCGGGTTCTTACCAAGAGGGGACCGGGAAATCGGGGTGCTTCGCAATGTGGAAGCACCCACGAGGCCACGTCTGGAATGTCGTCGTGAGACCGGCCTCATCCTGAGGTGCGACCGGAAGGTCGGGAACCCCTTCCAGACAAAGCAGGGGAGTC
>NW_011458366.1:0-574 GCF_000754665.1 Bison bison bison | reverse complement strand
AGTGTGCGCTTTCTCCCGAGGTACGACGGCGAGGTCAGTGAGCCTCTCGTGGGGCGCCAGGGAAGTCGGGTCTCCATGCGAGTGGCGAGGGGAGCGCGTCATTGCTCTCGAGCCATGGTAGGGTGCCGGGGGACCAGCCCCGGCTGATCCAGGGGTATTCGAAGGAGAGACGGCGTAGGCGAAGATCAGGCAACAACTGCTTAATTAAATGTTAGTTAAGGATGTAAAGAGTAATAGAATGAGGATAGCTCAGTGAGGAAATTCAGTGGAGAAAAGAGGCTGAAGAATTCAGCCAGAAGGTAAGAGAAAGAACGACATGGTGAGACCAAGTTTAGGTGAACAAGGCCCGCACTTTATTTTTCAAAGTAGTTTTTATACCTTAAGTTATGCATAGAGGGTAATGGGGGAAGGGGTAGAGTCTTGCAGCAAACCAGGCTTTCTTCCTGCAAACTTATCATATGCAAAAGCTTCGGTGACTTGCATCATCTTCTGGCCCGGAGGCCTGTTAACATTTTAAGACCTTTTCTTCAGAAAACTTATTTTTCTCTAAAGGTGGTTGGTCAGGAGCCACCCT
>NW_011458365.1:0-511 GCF_000754665.1 Bison bison bison | reverse complement strand
AAGTCCAATCTTCCATTCGAGTTGCGAAGGCAAGCTGGGGATTGCTCTCGAGTGACTGCAGGGCCAATAGACCTCATCTGGGCTTGTGTCCAGAAGCCAATGTTCCTCTCCAGGGGCGACCGGGATCTCGGGGTTGCATTCCAGACGCACCCGGGAGACAGGCATTCATCTCGAGTGGAAGCAAAGAACCCCGCTCTGCTCTCGAGTCGCGACGGGTCTCTCTTGGAGCTCACTGGGTGGACTAAAGGGAGTCAAGCCTCCTGAGGCGTTTGGAGAGAGGTCACGAGGCTGGCCTCGAGGCCATGCAGGAGACGAAGGCCCTCATCTCCGCGATGACGGGGGAGTCTCGGGGTGGTTCTCGAGCGGCGGCCCCAGGGTGCGGTTTCTCACGAGGTACGACGGCGAGGTCAGTGAGCCTCTCGTGGGGCGCCAGGGAAGTCGGGTCTCCATGCGAGTGGCGAGGGGGAGCGCGTCATGGCTCTCGAGTCATGGTAGGGGAATCTGGCCTCGA
>NW_011458364.1:0-525 GCF_000754665.1 Bison bison bison | reverse complement strand
CCCCGGGTGCGTCTGGAATGCAACTCCGAGATCCCGGTCGCCCCTGGAGAGGAACATTGGCTTCTGGACACAAGCCTAGATGAGGTCTATTGGTCCTGCAGTCACTCGAGAGCAATCCCCAGCTTTCCTTCGCAACTCGAATGGAAGATTGGACTTCCCTGGGCCAACACAAGAGGCATCCCGAATTCCCCGTCGTAACTCGAGAATCCCGCCGCAACTCGAGAAACCACGTGGTTCCCGTCATCGCAAGATGAAGCCTTTCCCGCTACAGCGTCTCGAGGTAGAAGTCCCACGTTAGGAATTGGAGGTCGAAACGGTACTTGGCACCCCGTTGATGTGACCCCACAAGTTACCTCGGCATCCCGGTCTCCCTGGAGAGGAACACCGAGCTTTTCTGTCACCACGTCCTCTGAGCCCCTTCTACCCTCCTGATCTCCACAGGAGGGTCGACTCCCCTGCTTTGTCTGGAAGGGGTTCCCGACCTTCCGGTCGCACCTCAGGATGAGGCCGGTCTCACGACGACAT
>NW_011458363.1:0-556 GCF_000754665.1 Bison bison bison | reverse complement strand
GCTTCCAATACAAAAAAACTTTGACCTCAGGGAATGTCAGAGTCCCGTGAACTGGGAACTAGTCAATATGAATATCTAGTAGTTTTGTTTTTTGCTCCTCTACTGTAGACATGTCTAAGAGTCATCAACATGAAGCACAAAATGTTCATAGTGCCTCGGTTTGTTCTAAGGTAAAAATTACTATATCGTTATATCTGTCACAAGCTTGTCAACAAGAAAGTACCTCGAAAGAACAGGAACAAACGAAAATTAAATGTGATATGAGCTTTTAGATAAACTATGAACACTAATTACACTCGAAAATATCTGCCTATGAGAGTCTTGATTGAAGGCAGTGGAGAAGGGGACGACAGAGGCTAAGATGGTTGGATGGCATCACTGATTCGATGGACATGAGTTTGAGCAAGCCCCTGGAGTTGGTGATGGACACGGAAGCCCAGCGTCCTGCAGGCCACGGGTCCCAAAGAGTCAGACACGACTGAGCCACTGAACTGAACTGAACATACAATCGTTTCTCCAGGTGTTTGGTTACCCGAGTTTCTATCCTGTGCTAAAC
>NW_011458362.1:0-507 GCF_000754665.1 Bison bison bison | reverse complement strand
GCTATTCAGATTAACGATACGTATTACCTGTAAACTGAAATGTCATGCAGCAATTAAAGTGAAAAGAAACATTTTTATGTGTTGGCAATCTATTTCTATTACTGCTTTAGCTATCTGATTTTTCTAAGGAACTGTAAAGAGCAAGATAGAGCATACTTATGTGCAAAGAATATCGATGTTGCATTATAAATGTTGCGAAATACATTTGAGGGTATATCCCAGTCCATAAAAGTGTTATCTATTAATGATTTTTATAATACATGTTTAAATTTTTTTTCAATAGACTTTAATTCCATGGTATTTCCTGGCAAATAGTGAAATGAATGGTGACTCACTATTTAAGTGAGACTTCACCTACTTGACATCAAAAAGAGATTTGCAAGATCAATATTTAAAAAGTCCTAAAAATATGCTAAAAGAATTGTTAAAGGGAAGAACTTGGCAGAAATATGGGTTTTATTTTTTAAAGACTGACCTGTGGGAAGCTCAGTGCTGCTTCCCTATGTC
>NW_011458361.1:0-506 GCF_000754665.1 Bison bison bison | reverse complement strand
CGGGGTTCTTTGCTTCCACTCGAGATGAATGCCTGTCTCCCCCGGGTGCATCTGGAATGCAACCCCCGAGATCCCTGTCGCCCCTGGAGAGGAACATTGGCTTCTGGACACAAGCCTAGATGAGGTCTATTGGCCCTGCAGTCACTCGAGAGCAATCCCCAGCTTTCCTTCGCAACTGGAACGGAAGATTGGACTTGCCTGGGCCAACATAAGAGGCAGCCTGAATTCCCCGTCGTAACTCGAGAATCCCGCCGTAACTCGAGAAAAACCACGTGGCTCCCCCGTCATCGCAAGATGAAGCCCTTTCCCGCTACAGCGTCTCAGGAGAAGTTCCACGTTAGGAATTGGAGGTCGAAAGGGCACTTGGCACCCTTGATGCGACCCACAAAGTTCCCCGAAATCCCGGTCTCCCTCGAGAGGAACACTGAGGTTTTCCGGCACCCCCTCCTCTGAGCCCTTTCTCCCCTCCTGATCTGGACAGGAGGGTCGACTCCCCTGCTTTGTCT
>NW_011458360.1:0-504 GCF_000754665.1 Bison bison bison | reverse complement strand
CTTCACAGAGCTAGAACAAATAATTTACACAATTTGTATGGAAATACAAAAACCTACGAATAGCCAAAGCGATCTTGAGAAAGAAAAATGGAACTGGAGGAATCAACCTACCTGACTTCAGGCTCTACTACAAAGCCACAGTTATCAAGACAGTATGGTACTGGCACAAAGACAGAAATATAGATCAATGGAACAAAATAGAAAGCCCAGAGATAAATCCAGGCACATATGGACACCTTATCTTTGACAAAGGAGGCAAGAATATACAATGGATTAAAGACAATCTCTTTAACAAGTGGTGCTGGGAAATCTGGTTAACCACTTGTAAAAGACTGAAACTAGAACACTTTCTAACACCATATACAAAAATAAACTCAAAATGGATTAAAGATCTCAACGTAACACCAGAAACTATAAAACTCCTAGAGGAGAACATAGGCAAAACACTCTCTGACATACATCACAGCAGGATCCTCTATGACCCACCTCCCAGAATATTAGAAA
>NW_011458359.1:0-524 GCF_000754665.1 Bison bison bison | reverse complement strand
CTCCGGGGCAGGTTCGATATGAACCTACAGAATGGACGGACAGTGCCAGGCGTGAAGGCGAGGGCAGGCAGACGGGGGACGTCTGGACGAGGATGACGGACACGGACGGACACGGACGCCTCCGTTGTAGGTGGGCTGTGGCCGGCCGGCACGCTCCTCTGGGGCAGGATGGTCCTAGGACCGTTGGGGAGCGTGCCCGTGCGCGCCCGTGGGAGGAGCAGGGGACCGAAGGGAACTCTCTGTCCTCTCTGCTCCACGGGGCCCGCGGCACCCTAATCGGCTCCGAGAGAGGATGCCTCCGATGGAGAGACAAACCCACACGTGAGGGACCCTCCCTTCTGGTTCACTTGGACTCGGAAAGCGTGACGGTCAGGTTCACTCAATGCTCTGGATGTCTGTGCTTCCTGAGATCCCGGCCTACTCACGGGAAGGACCCGTGGAGCCGGATGAGATCTCCCTCTGCACGGCGGCGGCGGCTCCAGGGTGCACACGTTTCAGTGGCTACGGCTTGTGGACATCGATCG
>NW_011458358.1:0-545 GCF_000754665.1 Bison bison bison | reverse complement strand
ATAACTGGTGTAAGTAGTAGCTTTAATGTTTGTAACCTGGGGACCCTTGAGTTAATTCTTTTTCTTGTTATAGCCCAACACACCTTTGCTCTGTAGGAATGCAACTTTATCTAATCCTTTTTTGGAGGGTGGCTCCTGACCAACCACCTTTAGAGAAAAATAAGTTTTCTGAAAGAAAAAGGTCTTAAAATGTTAACAGGCCTCCGGGCCAGAAGATGATGCAAATCACCTAAGCTTTTGCATATGATAAGTTTGCAGGAAGAAAGCCTGGTTTGCTGCAAGACTCTACCCTTCCCCCATTATCCTCTATGCATAACTTAAGGTATAAAACTACTTTGAAAATAAAGTGCGGGTCTTGTTCACCGAAACTTGGTCTCACGATGTCGTTCTTTCTCTAACCTTCTGGCTGAATTATTCAGCCTCTTTTCTCCACTGAATTTCCTCACTGAGCTATCCTCATTCTATTACTCTTTATATCCTTAATTAACATTTAATTAAGCAGTTGTTTCCTGATCTTCGCCTACGCCGTCTCTCCTTCGAATACC
>NW_011458357.1:0-583 GCF_000754665.1 Bison bison bison | reverse complement strand
GCTAGGGAGCCCGAACGCACAGGGGAAGCCCGCACAGCACATCCAGCTGCCTCTAGGCGGGAGGGCAGCTCCAGGGAAGGCCCGGTCTGGCAGGCGCTTTCTGGGCACACACGGAGCAACACTCTGGCTGTGGAGCTGCCTCCCCAAGCCAGGGGCACCGGGACCCTGATTCCCTCCGGTCGGCGCTTAGTCTGGGCGGGGAAGCACCAGCTTGGGAATGCAGCCTGGGGCGCTTCCTTTCCCTCGGAAAGAGCTCTCCCTGCGGGAGGCTTTGGCAGTGTGCACACCCCCAGCCCCTAAGCCCTCTGCAAGGACGCCTGGCTCCTAGGTCCGAAGGGAAGGCGAGAGCTGAGCTGAGGCAGCAGTCAGGCACCGGTCACGTCTCCCACACTCCCGCAGCCTGCTCCTTCCCGAGCGCGAACGCTAGAAGCTGGGCAGGGCTTGGGGAGGCTCGCCCAGGCCAGAGCAGCCTCTCGGCCGGGGCTCTGTGCTATCGCGCCTGGGCGCAGAGCTGGAGCTCCGCCGGTGTGGAAGCTCACTCGGTCCTTCCCAGTAACAGGCTTGCAAGCACCCGCCGGCAGCC
>NW_011458356.1:0-515 GCF_000754665.1 Bison bison bison | reverse complement strand
GCTATATGTGACAAACCCACAGCAAACATTATCCTCAATGGTGAAAAAATTGAAAGCATTTCCTCTAAAGTCAGGAACAAGACAAGGGTGCCCACTCTCACCACTACTATTCAACATAGTTTTTGGAAGTTTTTGGCCACAGCAATCAGAGCAGAAAAAGAAATAAAAGGAATCGAAATTGGAAAAGAAGAAGTAAAACTCACTGTTTGCAGATGACATGATCCTCTACATAGAAAACCCTAAAGACTCCACCAGAAAATTACTAGAACTAATCAATGATTATAGTAAAGTTGCAGGATATAAAATCAACACACAGAAATCCCTTGCATTCCTATACACTAATAATGAGAAAATATAAAGAGAAATTAAGGAAACAATTCCATTCACCATTGCAATGAAAAGAATAAAATACTTAGGAATATATCTACCTAAAGAAACTAAATACCTATATATAGAAAACTATAAAACACTGGTGAAAGAAATCAAAGAGGACACTAATAGATGGAGAAATATAC
>NW_011458355.1:0-550 GCF_000754665.1 Bison bison bison | reverse complement strand
TGCGAAGATCAGGAAACAACTGCTTAATTAAATGTTAATTAAGGATATAAAGAGTAATAGGAATGAGGATAGCTCAGTGAGGAAATTCAGTGGAGAAAAGAGGCTGAAGAATTCAGCCAGAAGGTAAGAGAAAGAACGACATGGTGAGACCAAGTTTCGGTGAACAAGGCCCGCACTTTATTTTTCAAAGTAGTTTTTATACCTTAAGTAATGCATAGAGGATAATGGGGGAAGGGGTAGAGTCTTGCAGCAAACCAGGCTTTCTTCCTGCAAACTTATCATATGCAAACGCTTCGGTGATTTGCATCATCTTCTGGCCCGGAGGCCTGTTAACATTTTAAGACCTTTTCTTCAGAAAACTTATTTTCTCTAAAGGTGGTTGGTCAGGAGCCACCCTCCAAAAAAGCATTAGATAAAGTTGCATTCCTACAGAGCAAAGGTGTTTTGGGCTATAACAAGAAAAGAATTAACTCAAGGGTCCCAGGTTACAAACATTAAAGCTACTACTTACACCAATTATATTAATCAATACACTGCCAGGGACACAGCA
>NW_011458354.1:0-518 GCF_000754665.1 Bison bison bison | reverse complement strand
GTTACGCGGGATTCTCGAGTTACGATGGGGAATTCAGGATGCCTCTTGTGTTGGCCCAGGGCAAGTCCAACTTCCATTCGAGTTGCGAAGGAAGCTGGGGATTGCTCTCGAGTGACTTCAGGGCCAATAGACCTCATCTAGGCTTGTGTCCAGAAGCCAATGTTCCTCTCCAGGGGCGACAGGGATCTCGGGGTTGCATTCCAGACGCACCCGGGGAGACAGGCATTCATCTCGAGTGGAAGCAAAGAACCCGCTCTGCTCTCGAATCGCGACGGGTATCTCTTGGAGCTCACTGGGTGGACCCAAGGGAGTCAAGCCTCCTGAGGCGTTTGGAGAGAGGTCGCGAGATTGGTCCTCTACGGCCATGCTAGGAGACGAAGGCCTCATCTCTCGATGACGGGGGAATCTCGGGGTTTTCTCGAGCGGCGGCCCCAGTGTGCGGTTTCTCACGAGGTACGACGGCGAGGTCAGTGAGCCTCTCGTGGGGCGCCAGGGAAGTCGGGTCTCCATGCGAGTGG
>NW_011458353.1:0-534 GCF_000754665.1 Bison bison bison | reverse complement strand
GATTTCCGACTCCGATCCCAGGGTCCCTGCAGACTTGGAAAGGAGAGTCAGGCCTCGTCTTGTGTTGAGGCATGGAACTCCGCTTGCCCCTCGAGGTGTTCCCGGGAGACAGGCCACTTGTCGAGCGGTATTTGGAACCGGGGGTTTTTTGCCGATGATGCACGGGCGAGTCACTTCCCCTTCGTGTTGACTTCATTCACAGGGTGGAGTTCGAAGAGGTGTCCGGGTATCGGGTCCTTATCAAGAGGGGACCGGGAAATCGGGGTCCTTCGGAATGTGGAACCACCCACGAGGCCACGTCTGGAATGTCGTCGTGAGACCGGCCTCATCCTGAGGTGAGACCGGAAGGTCGGGAACCCCTTCCAGACAAAGCAGAGGAGGCGACCCTCCTGTCCAGATCAGGAGGGTAGAAGAGGCTCAGAGGAAGTGGTGCCGGAAAACTTCGGTGTTCCTCTCGAGGGAGACCGGGATGTCGGGGCACTTTGTGGGTCGCATTAAGGGTGACAAGTACCGTTTCGAACTCCAATTCCTAAA
>NW_011458352.1:0-530 GCF_000754665.1 Bison bison bison | reverse complement strand
GCAAACATTATCCTCAATAGGTGAAAAAATTGAAAGCATTTCCTGTAAAGTCAGGAACAAGACAAGGGTGCCCACTTTCACCATTACTATTCAACATAGTTTTGGAAAGTTTTGGCCACAGCAATCAGAGCAGAAAAAGAAATAAAAGGAATCCAAATTGGAAAAGAAGAAGTAAACTCTCACTATTTGCAGATGACATGATCCTCTACATAGAAAACCCTAAAGACTCCACCAGAAAATTACTAGAATTAATCAATGATTATAGTAAAGTTGCAGGATATAAAAGCAACACACAGAAATCCCTTGCATTCCTATACACTAATAATGAGAAAACAGAAAGAGAAATTAAGGAAACAATTCCATTCACCATTGCAACGAAAAGAATAAAATACTTAGGAATATATCTACCTAAAGAAACTAAAGACCTATATATAGAAAACTATAAAACACTGGTGAAAGAAATCAAAGAGGACACTAATAGATGGAGAAATATACCATGTTCATGGATTGGAAGAATCAATATAGTGAAA
>NW_011458351.1:0-517 GCF_000754665.1 Bison bison bison | reverse complement strand
GAACCCCGCTCTGCTCTCGAGTCACGACGGGGTATCTCTTGGAGCTCACTGGGTGGACTAAAGGGAGTCAAGCCTCCTGAGGCGTTTGGAGAGAGGTCGAGAGATTGGTCTCTAGGCCATACAGGAGACGAAGGCCCTCAAGTCGCGATGACGGGGGAGGCTCGGGGTTGTTCTCGAGCGGTGGCCCCAGTGTGCGGTTTCTCGCGAGGTACGACGGCGAGGTCAGTGAGCCTCTCGTGGGGCGCCAAGGAAGTCGGGTCTCCATGCGAATGGCGAGGGGGAGCGCGTCATTGCTCTCAAGACATAGTAGGGGAATCTGGCCTCGGGACGTGTTGTAGAAGGTCTCTCGAGGTCTTTCTCGGATTGAGGCAGGACACCCTGGGTTCCCTTGACTTGTGCAGGTGACCTCAGTGGGCTTCTCATGGTGACTCTGAGAAGTCAGGGAAACTGGAGGTGGGAGGGGCCTCTCGGCACTCCACTGGGTTTGGTGCATTGGAAGAGGGCCTCATCTCCAGTT
>NW_011458350.1:0-560 GCF_000754665.1 Bison bison bison | reverse complement strand
TAACACAAACTTTAAACGATACAATAGACCAGTTAGACCTAATTGATATCTATAGGTCATTTCATCCCAAAACAATGAATTTCACCTTTTTCTCAAGCGCACATGGAACCTTCTCCAGGATAGATCACATGCTGGGCCATAAAGCTAGCCTTGGTAAATTCAAAAAAATAGAAATCATTCCAAGCATTTTTTCTGACCACAATGCAGTAAGATTAGATCTCAATTACAGGAGAAAAACTATTAAAAATTCCAACATATGGAGGCTGAACAACACGCTGCTGAATAACCAACAAATCACAGAAGAAATCAAAAAAGAAATCAAAATTTGCATAGAAACGAATGAAAATGAAAACACAACAACCCAAAACCTTTGGGACACGGTAAAAGCAGTCCTAAGGGGAAAGTTCATAGCAATACAGGCACACCTCAAGAAACAAGAAAAAAGTCAAATAAATAACCTAACTCTACACCTAAAGCAACTAGAAAAGGAAGAAATGAAGAACCCCAGGGTTAGTAGAAGGAAAGAAATCTTAAAAATTAGAGCAGAAATAAATGCAAAA
>NW_011458349.1:0-510 GCF_000754665.1 Bison bison bison | reverse complement strand
GTGCTATTATTCTAGCAATAGAAACAATGACATTAAACACTGCTAGATGTAGATGCAATTTGTCTTATAATGAGAAATTTAAGAAACTAAATACTAGACATTACCTGTGTAAATTGTAGGCAAATGAGTACTGTATGTATAATATTTACTTGTTCTACACAATTTAGGTTCTTTTGTTGAATTATTTCCACTCATCAATGAAGCATCATTTGAAGCTAATCAAATGCTAAGGGCTTTTCTATTTTTCTAAAAAAATTATGGTGACATATATTGAAGTAGAAGTTTGTTACTGAATACTAAGCTTTTAACATACGCTGACTGTAGAAATAAATCAGCTACTTCATGTTTCACGTTAAGTGAGGAATAACTTTTATCAAAATAGCTTTATCACAATTAATTCACCTTTGGCAGCAAGCAGTATTCTATTTATAGCTTCTGAAAGCACATTTGAATAGCAGACAATTTTTATATGCTTCCATTCAATATGGGATGAGTTAGAATACTCAGTAA
>NW_011458348.1:0-539 GCF_000754665.1 Bison bison bison | reverse complement strand
AAAAAACTTTGGTAGTCTTTGGTTTTTTTGTTTTGTTTTTGTTTTGTTTTGTTTGAATCAAACCACACATCATTTACAATTTTTACACGTTCTAATTATTCGGTTCCAAAACCCAAACTTGTACTGCACACGGTCCCCATGGAAAGGCCCCCTCAGCAGGACAGCCACAGATGCTGCCATGAAAGGGCAGCAGGGTGCCCTCTCCTTGTTTTCTGCCTGGGCGGCACCGGGTTTTGAAACCCATGCACCCTACTAAGTTTTTGGGTGCAATTCGTGGACCCTTCCCTTTCCCATCCCAGCAGGTGGTCAAGGGCCCGCTGGCCTCCAAAGTGCCAGAAGCAGGGCTGGGCCAGCCGGCCAGAGTTCAGGGTTCTGGCCCTTGGACTTGCAGCGGACACTAGGCTGCTTGGGAAAACCGCGCGGCTCTGACCTTTCAGCAAAGGGGTGGAGCGGTCAAGGCCTTGAGCCCAAAGGCGAGGCCTTTCTGCGACCGCCAGGTTGTGGCGACAGAGGGCGGACTACGTGGTTCCCTGCTCCAC
>NW_011458347.1:0-520 GCF_000754665.1 Bison bison bison | reverse complement strand
CTAGTTAGATGCCACACGAATTTCAGAAATCAGTTTTGTTTGTTTTTGGGGGGGTTTAGAACCCAGAGGGACCAGCCTTGTGCAATGATTTCTGTTCCCTAAGGCTGAGGCAGAGGGCCGACTTCCCTTGACCATTGCTGAGAAGAATGTTGCCTTCTGCCTTATATTTTTTTTAGCAGGTCTTCTCCTTTGAGATCAACACGCCTTTTACAAATTTTTTCGAGTGGGAACACTAAGGCTTGAGGACATCAAAGGTCACCCTTCGCGTAGCTTTATCTCTGTGGAGTGGGTCTTCCCCCAGGGTGCCTCTCTGTTTATTTTGGGGAAAAAAAAAAGAAGTTCAGGCTGTTGTTAAGGAAATCGGTATCACTGAAAGGTGAATTAAATATTCCCCTCTTCTAAACTGCTCTGGGGAGAGAACAAAGGAAGATCACATGGTGGTGGTGAAGACAAAGGTGCTTTTCTTCTGGAGTTGATGTAACTGGGTATAAGCAAGGCAGTTTTGCTAAAGACAGCAGGG
>NW_011458346.1:0-522 GCF_000754665.1 Bison bison bison | reverse complement strand
CATTTAAAAAATTACATTCTGTTTTCTTATTATACTTTGAGAGCCTTTCTTAAATATTCATATGTGATAAAAAGTCTTTTACATATTATATCTAGGGTCCCCAACCTCTGAGATCTATGTCTGATGATCTGAGGTAGAGCTGATATAACAATAATAGAAATAAAGTGAGCAATAAATGTAATGCACTTGAATCATCCCCAAACCATCTCCCTACCCTATGGTACATGGAAAAATTGTCTTCTAAAAAACCAGTCCCTGGTGCCAAAAAGACTGGAGACCACAGAATTATATGAATTCTAAATATTTTGTTCCCATTTATGGTTTATGTTTCCATGCTTTTATTAGGGACTTTCAAAGAGTAGATTTTGGTTTTTGGTTTTTTGGTGAAGTCAGATTTAACAATTTCCTTTTTGTTTCCATACCTAAGAAATTTTACCTAAACCAAAGTAAATATTTTCTATGTTTTCTTCCAGATGTTTTATAACCAATGTATTAAACACTTTGAATGGGTAAATTGTGTTT
>NW_011458345.1:0-526 GCF_000754665.1 Bison bison bison | reverse complement strand
CCACTCGAGATGAATGCCTGTTCCCCCGGGTGCGTCTGGAATGAACCCCCGAGATCCCCTGTCGCCCCCTGGAGAGGAACATTGGCTTCTGGACACAAGCCTAGATGAGGTCTATTGGCCCTGCAGTCACTCGAGAGCAATCCCCAGCTTCCTTCGCAACTCGAATGGAAGATTGGACTTGCCTGGGCCAACACAAGAGTCAGCCTGAATTCCCCGTCGTAACTCGAGAATCCCGCCGTAACTCGAGAAAAACCACGTGGCTCCCCCGTCATCGCAAGATGAAGCCGTTTCCCGCTACAGCGTCTCAGGAGAAGTCCCACGTTAGGAACTGGAGGTCGAAAGGGCACTTGGCACCCTTGATGCGACCCACAAAGTTCCCCGAAATCCCGGTCTCCCTCGAGAGGAACACTGAGGGTTTCCGGCACCCCCTCCTCTGAGCCCTTTCTCCCCTCCAGATCTGGACAGGAGGGTCGACTCCCCTGCTTTGTCTGGAAGGGGTTCCCGAACTTCCGGTCGCACCTCAGGA
>NW_011458344.1:0-505 GCF_000754665.1 Bison bison bison | reverse complement strand
TAGAGAACAATAGAATGAGGATTGCTCAGTAGGAAAATTCAGTGGAGAAAGAAGCTGAGTAGCTGGTTTACGCGGAGACCAATAAACTCAAGACAAGAAGTTTGCACCACTTACGTCTGCCGCAGGCGCCCTCTCGAATAGCGGAAGGTGTCTCACCCTAGACACCTTCTCGAGTGGGTCTTAGAAGCCCAGGCATGATTAGTAAGCGTGGTGGGTTCGGCGCTCCAGATGAAGACTCAGCTGGAAAGAAAGAATGACATGGGGAGACCAAGCGTTGGTGAGCAAGGCCCATAGCTTTATTTTAACAGGGGCTTTTATACCCTAAGTTACACATAGAGGATAATAGGGGATGCAAAGTCAGCAGTCTTTGGTTCTTATCAAAAACCAAGGTTTCTTTCCTGCAAATGTATCGTATACAAATGGTTTAGGTGATTTACATCATCTTCTGGCCAGAAGGCCTACTAACATTTTATGACTCTTGACAAGGACTTATCAACAAAGACTT
>NW_011458343.1:0-501 GCF_000754665.1 Bison bison bison | reverse complement strand
CTGTCTTTGTGCCAGTTACCATACTGTCTTGATAACTGTGGCTTTGTAATAGAGTCTGAAGTCAGGTAGGTTGATTCCTCCAGTTCCATTCTTCTTTCTCAAGATCACTTTTGGCTATTCGAGGTTTTTTGATTTCCATACAAATTGTGAAATTATTTGTTCTAGCTCTGTGAAGATACCGTTGGTAGCTTGATAGGGATTGCATTGAATCTATAAATTGCTTTGGTAGTATAGTCATTTTCACTATATTGATTCTTCCAATCCATGAACATGGTATATTTCTCCATCTATTAGTGTCCTCTTTGATTTCTTTCACCAGTGTTTTATAGTTTTCTGTATATAGGTCTTTAGTTTCTTTAGGTAGATATATTCCTAAGTATTTTATTCTTTCTGTTGCAATGGTGAATGGAATTGTTTCCTTAATTTCTCTTTCAGTTTTCTCATTATTAGTGTATAGGAATGCAAGGGATTTCTGTGTGTTGATTTTATATCCTGAGAAAT
>NW_011458342.1:0-502 GCF_000754665.1 Bison bison bison | reverse complement strand
CCTCAACTGGGACAAGAAGCCACAGCTCTCCACTAACTAAATCCCGTGTCTGGTCCAAACTCACATCATAGTTTCTCCATCAACTTCTCCACATCAGGCTTTTGGAACCATTTTATCTTAGAACAGCACAACAGAGGCACTTCACAGGGTTCAGCAGCACACAGGACCATACCATAACAAAGCCATTCCAATCTGGCTATATAGTTAATACTGAGATCTTCAAGGCATGAAAAGAGTTGAAATTTTCATTGCTAAACACTCTACAGATTACATGTATAGTGAAGAAGGCAATGGCACCCCACTCCAGTACTCTTGCAGGAAAAATCCTACGGATGGAGGAGCCTGGTGGGCTGAAGTCCATAGGGTTGCTAAGAGTCGGGCACGATGGAGTGACTTCACATTCACTTTTCATTTTTATACATTGGAAAAGGAAATGGCAACCCGCTCCAGTGTTCTTGCCTGGAGAATCCCAGGGACAGGGTATCCTGGTGGGCTGCTGTCT
>NW_011458341.1:0-512 GCF_000754665.1 Bison bison bison | reverse complement strand
GGTCCTATCACTTCATGGGAAATAGATGGGGAAACAGTGGAACAGTGTCAGACTTATTTTTCTGGGACTCCAAAATCACTACAGATGGTGACTGCAGCCATGATATTAAAAGACGCTTACTCTTTGGAAGGAAAGTTATGACCAACCTAGATAGCATATTCAAAAGCAGAGACATTACTTTGCCAACAAAGGTCTGTCTAGTCAAGGCTATGGTTTTTCCTGTGGTCATGTACGGATGTGAGAGTTGGACTGTGAAGAAGGCTGAGCGCCGAAGAATTGATGCTTTTGAACTGTGGTGTTGGAGAAGACTCTTGAGAGTCCCTTGGACTGCAAGGAGATCCACCCAGTCCATTCTCAAGGAGATCAGCCCTGGGATTTCTTTGGAAGGAATGATGCTAAAGCTGAAACTCCAGTACTTTGGCCACCTCATGCGAAGAGTTGACTCATTGGAAAAGACTCTGGGAGGAAAAGACTGCTGGGAGGGATTGGGGGCAGGAGGAGAAGGGGACGAC
>NW_011458340.1:0-550 GCF_000754665.1 Bison bison bison | reverse complement strand
CCCTAACCAGGAAAACCTTGACAAGCCACCTGTACAAACCCACACACAGCGAGGAAAAGACCACAATAAAAGAGAACTCCACAAACTGCCAGAATACAGAAAGGACACCCCAAACACAGCAATTTAAACAAGATGAAGAGACAGAGGAATAGCCAGCAGATAAAGGAACAGGATAAATGCCCACCAAACCAAACAAAAGAGGAAGAGATAGGGAATCTACCTGATAAAGAATTCCGAATAATGATAGTGAAATTGATCCAAAATCTTGAAATTAAAATGGAATCACAGATAAATAGCTTGGAGACAAGGATTGAGAAGATGCAAGAAAGGTTTAACAAGGACCTAGAAGAAATAAAAAGAGTCAATATATAATGAATAATGCAATAAATGAAATTAAAAACACTCTGGAGGCAACAAATAGTAGAATAACAGAGGCAGAAGATAGGATTAGTGAATTAGAAGATAGAATGGTAGAAATAAATGAATCAGAGAGAATAAAAGAAAAACGAATTAAAAGAAGTGAGGACAATTTCAGAGACCTCCAGGACAA
>NW_011458339.1:0-506 GCF_000754665.1 Bison bison bison | reverse complement strand
CAACCTAGAAGAGATCACGGAAGAGGTAAAGAAACTTATAATCCATTAGCAAAGGCAGTTCAACCTCTCAAGAAACCTTGTGCTAGGCACACACTCTTTCTGGGGGTCCACTTTCCCTACAACCTCCTTATCCCATTCTGTACCCATTCCTTTGCTTCTCCCATCCTGAAACTGCCACCTGGAAGAAAGAACGACGTCGTTTGCCTTCAGAAAATGCGATTTCATTCCACATACCTTCTTTTAATACCAAGTCATACATTTCCCTTCAGCAACCAAGAACTGACTTTTATATTGGCATTCGACAGATTGGTGAACATACCTATCAGTGATAGTAGCCCCCCACCCCCCGCTCCCCCGCCACACGCACACACACACACACACAGACACACACCCCCAAGATCAGAACCAAACAAAACAAAAAAAATTGCTTTCTTATGTTTCACATGTCAGGATGGTGCCAGACACTATTTTTGGATAGTCAAAAGTCTCTTTTGCTTCTGTGTAAA
>NW_011458338.1:0-521 GCF_000754665.1 Bison bison bison | reverse complement strand
GAGACCATAGCAAAAATCAACAAAGCCAAAAGCTGGTTCTTTGAAAGGATAAATAAAATTGACAAACCATTAGCCAGACTCATCAAGAAACAAAGGGAGAAAAATCAAATCAAGAAAATTAGAAACGAAAATGGAGAGATCCCAACAGACAACACAGAAATACAAAGGATCATAAGAGACTATTATCAACAATTATATGCCAATAAAATGGACAACGAGGAAGAAATGGACAAATTCTTAGAAAAGTACAACTTTCCAAAAATGGACCAGGAAGAAATAGAAAACCTTAACAGACCCATCACAAGCACGGAAATTGAAACTGTAATCAAAAATCTTCCAGCAAACAAAAGCCCAGGTCCAGACGGCTTCACAGCTGAATTCTACCAAAAATTTAGAGAAGAGCTAACACCTATCCTGCTCAAACTCTTCCAGAAAATTGCAGAGGAAGGTAAACTTCCAAACTCATTCTATGAGGCCACCATCACCCTAATACCAAAACCTGACAAAGATCCCACAAAAAA
>NW_011458337.1:0-511 GCF_000754665.1 Bison bison bison | reverse complement strand
AGAAATACAAAGGATCATAAGAGACTACTATCAGCAATTATATGCCATAAAATGGACAACGTGGAAGAAACGGACAAATTCTTAGAAAAGTACAACTTTCCAAAACTGAACCAGGAAGAAAGAGAAACCTTAATAGACCCATCACAAGCACGGAAATTGAAACTGTAATAAAAATCTTCCAGCAAACAAAGCCCAGGTCCAGATGGCTTCACAGCTGAATTCTACCAAAATTTAGAGAAGAGCTAACACCTATCCTGCTCAAACTCTTCCAGAAAATTGCAGAGGAAGGTAAACTTCCAAACTCATTCTATGTGGCCACCATCACCCTAATACCAAAACCTGACAAAATGCCACAAAAGAAACTACAGGCCAATATCACTGATGAACATAGATGCAAAATCCTTAACAAAATTTTAGCAATCAGAATCCAACAACACATTAAAAGATCATACACCATGACCAAGTGGGCTTTATCCCAGGGATGCAAGGATTCTTCAATATCCGCAAATCA
>NW_011458336.1:0-511 GCF_000754665.1 Bison bison bison | reverse complement strand
CACAGATAAAATAGCCTAGAGACAAGGACTGAGAAGATGCAAGAAAGGTTTAACAAGGACCTAGAAGAAATAAAAAGGAGTCAATATATAATGAATAATGCAATAAATGAAATAAAAAACACTCTGGAGGCAATAAATAGTAGAATAACGGAGGCAGAAGATAGGATTAGTGAATTAGAAGATAGAATGGTAGAAACAAATGAATCAGAGAGGAAAAAAGAAAAACGAATTAAAAGAAATGAGGACAATCTCAGAGACCTCCAGGACAATATTAAACGCTACAACATTCGAATCATAGGGGTCTCAGAAGAAGACAAAAAGAAAGACCATGAGAAAATACTTGAGGAGATAATAGTTGAAAACTTCCCTAAAATGGGGAAGGAAATAATCACCCAAGTCCAAGAAACCCAAAGAGTCCCAAACAGGATAAACCCAAGGCGAAACACTCCAAGACACATATTAGTCAAATTAACAAAGATCAAACACAAAGAACAGATATTAAAAGCAGCAA
>NW_011458335.1:0-515 GCF_000754665.1 Bison bison bison | reverse complement strand
GGTGCTGGGAAAAACTGGTCAACCACTTGTAAAAGAATGAAACTAGAACACTTCTAACACCATACACAAAATAAACTCAAAATGGATTAAAGATCTCAACGTAAGACCAGAAACTATAAAACTCCTAGAGGGGAACATAGGCAAAACACTCTCTGACATACATCACAGCAGGATCCTCTATGACCCACCTCCCAGAATATTGGAAATAAAAGCAAAATAAACAAATGGGACCTAATTAAACTTAAAAGCTTCTGCACAACAAAGGAAACTATTAGCAAGGTGAAAAGGCAGCCTTCAGAATGGGAGAAAACAATAGTAAATGAAGCAACTGACAAACAACTAATCTCAAAAATATACAAGCAACTCCTACAGCTCAACTCCAGAAAAATAAATGACCCAATCAAAAATGGGCCAAAGAACTAAATAGACATTTCTCCAAAGAAGACATACAGATGGCTAACAAACACATGAAAAGATGCTCATCATCACTCATTATCAGAGAAATGCAAATCAAA
>NW_011458334.1:0-507 GCF_000754665.1 Bison bison bison | reverse complement strand
TCAACGGACAGAAGTTCTTGGAACACATGACTGAGGTTAGGGGTGAGGCAGTACATGTATGTGCCAGGATACTCTTAAAGTATACTCTTAACGTAGATGAGGAGAACAAGGTAGGAGGAAAACTTACTGTTTGGTTCAGGTCGCTTCTGAGCCTTTTGGGGGAACCGACCTGAAGCCAGAGTCTAGCCGAAATACACAGGCTTTGAACATCGCTGAAGACCAACATTTCCTAAGGAAAAAACGCATTGCTTAGCTCAAGGTTTGTCTGGGAAATTCTTACACATCAGGAAATGGCTCCGAGGTGGATTTCTACAAAGAACATCCATGCAAAGGACAAGCCTACACAGCTCTGTGCACATCTGCCCCCTCCCCCCCTCACAGCCAGCAGCATTTCCAAGTGACCTCCTAAGGCCTTTGCCAAACTACAGGGGCACCTCTGGGTTTCCTGTTTCCCTCATTTTTCGGAATCTTTTCTAAAAAAAGAAAAACAAAAAACAAATTAAAAAA
>NW_011458333.1:0-531 GCF_000754665.1 Bison bison bison | reverse complement strand
TCATGCACTGATCACGTGGCTATAATGCACTGATCACTTGGATATCATGCACTGATCACGTCTATATCACGCACTTATCACATGACTGCACATGCAATGATCACGTGGATCATCATACACCGATCATGTGACAGATCATGCACTGACCACGTGGCTATCATGCACTGCTCACTGGCTGATCATGCAATGATCACGTAGCTACCATGTACTGGTCACGTGACTGATCATGCACTGATCACGTAATTGATCATGCACTGATCACCTGGCTTATCATGCACTGATCACGTGGCTGAGCATGCACTGATACAGTGACTGCGCATGGACTGATGACATGACTATCATGTAGTGATCAAGTGCCTTAATGGTGCTGATCAGGTGACTGATCATGTGCTGATCATGTTTGCTATCATACACTGATCATGTGCTTCTGGAGGCAATGAACAGAGAGCTGAGTAGGCAGGAATCAGTCAGCAGGCAATAATCATGGAACTCAGCTATGAGGAATCATGCTGCTCAGCTGGCAATAATCAA
>NW_011458332.1:0-543 GCF_000754665.1 Bison bison bison | reverse complement strand
CCTGCCCCCTCCCCCCCCTCCACCAGCCAGCAGCATTTCCAAGTGACCTCCTAAGGCCTTCGCCAAACTACAGGGGCACCTCTGGGTTTCCTGTTTCCCTACAATTTTTACGGAAATACTTTTACTAAAAAAAAAAAGAAAAAACAAAAAAAACAAATTAAAAAAAAAAAAAAAAAACAAAACCCGACACATTTCTTCATAGAATGCCACAGTGGAAGGAAAACAGGCCTTCAATATTAAGACCTAAATTTGCAAAAAACTTGGAGCTTGGTGTTTTGTTTTGTTTGAATCAAACCACCACATCATTTAAAATTTTTACACGTTCTAATTATTCGGTTCCAAAACACCAAACTTGTACTGCACACGGTCCCCATGGAAAGGCCCCCTCAGCAGGACAGCCACAGATGCTGCCATGAAAGGGCAGCAGGGTGCCCTCCTCCCTTGTTTTCTGCCTGGGCGGCCACCGGGTTTTGAAACCCTTGCACCCTACTAAGATTCTAGGGTGCAATTCGTGGACCCTTCCCTTTCCCATCCCAGCAGGTG
>NW_011458331.1:0-519 GCF_000754665.1 Bison bison bison | reverse complement strand
TCTCACGAAAGACATTCCAGACGTGGCTCGTGGGTGGTTCCACATTCCGTAGGACCCCGATTTCCCCGATCCCCTCTTGTAAGAACCCGATGCCCGGACACCTCTCCGAACTCCACCCTGTGAATGCAGTCAACACGAAGGGGCAGTGACTCGCCCGTGCATCGTCCGGAAAAGACCCCAGGTTCCAAATCCAGCTTGACAAGTGGTCTCTCTCCCCGGGGACACCTCGAGAGGCAAGCGGATTTTCCATGCCTCAACCCAAGACGAGGCCTGACTCTCCTGTCCCCAGTCTGCAGGGACCCTGCGATCGGAGTCTGAAGTCAGAGGAACCCCGAGGTTCGTGCCTCAACTGGAGATGAGGCCCTCTTCCAATGCACCAAACCCCGTGGAGCCCCGAGAGGCCCCCCCCACCTCCAGTTTCCCTGACTTCTCAGAGCCACCATGAGAAGCCCCCTGAGGTCACCTGCACAAGTCGAGGGAAGCCAGGGTTTCCTGCCTCAACCCGAGAAAGACCTCGAG
>NW_011458330.1:0-543 GCF_000754665.1 Bison bison bison | reverse complement strand
AGACATAAATTAAAAAATACTAGAGTAGAGTTTGGAATTTCAGATATACAATGTTATATAAAAGAAGAAAGAGAAAGAAACAAGAGAAAAAAAAAGTACACAGAAATTATTTAAAAAATTATAGGTACAAAATTGATAACAAATACCCAAAAGCTAAAGTTAAAAATCTAGAGTAGAGTTTGGAATTTCAAAAATACAATGTTAAAGAAAAGAAGAAGAAGAAGAAAAAAAAAAGTTAAAAATATTATAAAAAATATATGAAGTTTGCTTAAAAAAAAATAGGGTCTTTTACTTTTTTTTCAAAGTAATAGGTTATAAAAGTGAAAATTAAAGGAATAATATAGGACTTAAATTTTTTAAAAAAATTAAAAAAAAAGAAAGAATGATCATAAAAATAGTAAAAATATATCTAGGACTTCCTCTGGTTTTGTTGTGAGTATTGTGGGTTCAGTTCATTTTTGGCTAGTTCCTTAGTCAGATTTATATTTTTCAAGATCTATAGGCCCCTTCCTATGTAGTCAGTAGTAACCACAGGGTTTTAAT
>NW_011458329.1:0-531 GCF_000754665.1 Bison bison bison | reverse complement strand
CATGGAACTCCGCTTGCCCCTCGAGGGTTCCCGGGGAGACAGGCCACTTGTCGAGCGGTATTTGGAACCTGGGAGTTTTTTCCCGACGATGCACGGGCGAGTCATACCCCTTCGTGTTGACTTCATTCACAGGGTGGAGTTCGAAGAGGTGTCCGGGCATCGGGTTCTTATCAAGAGGGGACCGGGAAATCGGGGCCTTCGGAATGTGGAACCACCCACGAGGCCACGTCTGGAATGTCGTCGTGAGACCGGCCTCATCCTGAGGTGCGACTGGAAGGTCGGGAACCCCTTCCAGACAAAGCAGAGGAGTCGACCCTCCTGTCCAGATCAGGAGGGTAGAAGAGGCTCAGAGGAAGTGGTGCCGGAAAACTTCGGTGTTCCTCTCGCGGGAGACCGGGATGTCGGGGCACTTTGTGGGTCGCATCAAGGGTGACAAGTACCGTTTCGAACTCCAATTCCTAAAGTGGGACTTCTCCTGAGACGCTGTAGCGGTACAGGGCTACATCTTGCGATGACGGGGAACCACGTGGT
>NW_011458327.1:0-532 GCF_000754665.1 Bison bison bison | reverse complement strand
CAGATTTCCAGGCAAAATATGTCATTCCTTTAAACATAGATGAGGAGTAACAAGGTAGGAGGAAAACTTATGTTTGGTTCAGGTCGCTTCTGAGCCTTTTGGGGGGAACCGACCTGAAGCCAGAGTCTAGCGGAAATACACAGGCTTTGAACATCGCTGAAGACCAACATTTCCTAGGAAAAAAAACGCATTGCTTAGCTCAAGGCTTGTCTGGGGAAATTCTTACACATCAGGAGATGGCTCCGAGGTGGATTTCTACAAAGAACATCCATGCAAAGGACAAGCCTGCACAGCTCTGTGCACATCTGCCCCCTCCCCCCACTCACAGCCAGCAGCATTTCCAAGTGACCTCATAAGGCCTTCGCCAAACTACAGGGGCACCTCTGGGTTTCCTGTTTCCCTCATTTTTCGGAATCTTTTCTAAAAAAAAGAAAAACAAAAAACAAATTAAAAAAAAACACACAAAACCCCGCACATTTCTTCGTAGAATGCCACAGTGGAAGGAATACAGGCCTTCAATATTAAGACCTAA
>NW_011458326.1:3752-4072 GCF_000754665.1 Bison bison bison | reverse complement strand
CGAGGGGGAGCGCGTCATTGCTCCCGAGCCATGGTAGGGGAATCTGGCCTCGAGACGTGTTGAAGAAGGTCTCTCGAGGTCTTTCTCGGGTTGAGGCAGGAAACCCTGGGTTCCCTCGACTTGTGCAGGTGACCTCAGTGGGCTTCTCATGGTGGTTCTGCGAAGTCAGGGAAACTGGAGGTGGGAGGGGCCTCGTCGGGACTCCACGGGGCTTGGTGCATTGGAAGAGGGCCTCATCTCCAGTTGAGGCAGGAACCGCAGGGTACCTCTGATTTCAGACTCCGATCGCAGGGTCCCTGCAGACTGGGGACAGGAGAGAC
>NW_011458326.1:0-324 GCF_000754665.1 Bison bison bison | reverse complement strand
TGGGCATTGCTCTCGAGTGACTGCAGGGCCAATAGACCTCATCTAGGCTTGTGTTCAGAAGCCAATGTTCCTCTCCAGGGGCGACCGGGATCTCGGGGTTGCATTGCAGAAGCACCCGGGGAGACAGGCATTCATCTCGAGTGGAAGCAAAGAACCCCGCTCTGCTCTCGAGTCGCGACGGGCATCTCTTGGAGCTCACTGGGTGGACTAAAGGGAGTCAAGCCTCCTGAGGCGTTTGGAGAGAGGTGGCGAGGTTGGTCTCTAGGCCATGCAGGAGACGACGGCCCTCATCTCCGCGATGACGGGGGAGTCTCGGGGTGGTTC
>NW_011458325.1:0-537 GCF_000754665.1 Bison bison bison | reverse complement strand
AGCTTGTCAACAAGAAAGTACCTCGAAAGAACAGGAAGAAAACGAAAAATTAAATGTGATATGAGCTTTTAGATAAACTATGAACACTAATTACACTCTGAAATATCTGCCTATGAGAGTCTTGATTGAAGGCAGAGGAGAAGGGGACGACAGAGGCTAAGATGGTTGGATGGCATCACTGATTCGATGGACATGAGTTTGAGCAAGCCCCTGGAGTTGGTGATGGACACGAAAGCCCAGCGTCCTGCAGGCCACGGGGTCCCAAAGAGTCAGACACGACTGAGCCACTGAACTGAACTGAACATACAATCGTTTCTCCAGGTGTTTGGGTTACCCGAGTTTCTATCCTGTGCTAAACTAAGTGACGACAGTGTACTGAAGAGCTGGGTCATTTCCAAATAAATTAAAGTTCTGAAACATTCACGCCTTGAAAGGACCTCCCTTTTACACAGAAGCAAAAGAGATTTTTGACTATCCAATAATAGTGTCTGGCACCATCCTGACATGTGAAACGTAAGAAAGCAATTTTTTTTGTTT
>NW_011458324.1:3903-4373 GCF_000754665.1 Bison bison bison | reverse complement strand
CCCTGCAGACTGGGGACAGGAGAGTCAGGCCTCGTCTTGGGTGGAGGCATGGAACTCCGCTTGCCTCTCGAGATGTCCCCGGGGAGAGAGGCCGCTTGTCGAGCTGTATTTGGAACCTGGGGTTTTTTCCGAACGACGCACGGAAAAACTGCCCCTTCGTGTTGACTTCATTCACAGGGTGGAGTTCGGAGAGGTGTCCGGGCATCGGGTTCTTCTCAAGAGGGGACCGGGAAATCGGGGTCCTACGGAATGTGGAACCACCCACGAGGCCACGTCTGGACTGTCTTCGTGAGACCAGCCTCATCCTGAGGTGCGACCGGAAGGTCGGGAACCCCTTCCAGACAAAGCAGGGGAGTCGACCCTCCTGTCCAGATCAGGAGGGGAGAAAGGGCTCAGAGGAGGGGGTGCCGGAAAACCTCGGTGTTCCTCTCGAGGGAGACCGGGATTTCGGGGAACTTTGTGGGTCGCAT
>NW_011458324.1:0-423 GCF_000754665.1 Bison bison bison | reverse complement strand
GAAGAGGGCCTCATCTCCAGTTGAGGCAGGAACCGCAGGGTACCTCTGATTTCAGACTCCGATCGCAGGGTCCCTGCAGACTGGGGACAGGAGAGTCAGGCGTCGTCTTGGGTGGAGGCATGGAACTCCGCTTGCCTCTCGAGATGTCCCCGGGGAGAGAGGCCGCTTGTCGAGCTGTATTTGGAACCTGGGGTTTTTTCCGTACGACGCACGGAAAAACTGCCCCTTCGTGTTGACTTCATTCACAGGGTGGAGTTCGGAGAGGTGTCCGGGCATCGGGTTCTTATCAAGAGGGGACCGGGAAATCGGGGTCCTACGGAATGTGGAACCACCCACGAGGCCACGTCTGGAATGTCTTCGTGAGACCGGCCTCATCCTGAGGTGCGACCGGAGTCGGGAACCCCTTCCAGACAAAGCAGGGGA
>NW_011458323.1:0-520 GCF_000754665.1 Bison bison bison | reverse complement strand
GACACAGACATCAAATCCAGACAGACAAGACTAAGACTATCTTTCCAGTTTTCCGCCTGGATGGAAAGATTCTTTGAGCCGTTTTTTCTGGGGGAGTGGGGGGTGGGGCTGGCGGCCAGGCAAGGCTTTGGGAAAGGAGCTCCTGGTTTTGGAAATTGCATATGAAAAGACCAGCTTTCGGGTCCAAGGATCAAGTTTCCTTGGAAACCAACTTTTGTCCGGTTCTAGAGAATATCATGGCCCTCCTAGGTCAGGTCATCTTTCCTTTCCGTAGTCCTCGTTGGATCCCTGAATTCTAGACAGCTTGGATTGCCTCTGTGGGCTAGATGGATTGTCCTCCCGTTTCACCGGGCGGCGGGAGCGAGGTCCCAGAGGCTCTCCTGGAACCGGGCGTGGGGGCGGGGCTCACCGGGAGCCCGTGGTGAAGGTGGGCAGCGCACCGGGAGCGCGCCCGGGGCGGGGCGAAGCCGGGCGGCGCGGGTCGGGAATCGGGTCGTGGCGGGGATGGGGGGCGGTCCCA
>NW_011458322.1:0-515 GCF_000754665.1 Bison bison bison | reverse complement strand
CTCCGCTTGCCTCTCGAGGTGTTCCCGGGGAGACAGGCCACTTGTCGAGCGGTATTTGGAACCTGGGGGTCGTTTCCCGACGATGCACGGGCGAGTCACTGCCCCTTCGTGTTGACTTCATTCACAGGGTGGAGTTGGAAGAGGTGTCCGGGCATCGGGTTCTTATCAAGAGGGGACCGGGAAATCGGGGTCCTTCGGAATGTGGAACCACCCACGAGGCCACGTCTGGAATGTCGTCGTGAGACCGGCCTCATCCTGAGGTGTGACCGGAAGGTCGGGAACCCCTTCCAGACAAAGCAGGGGAGTCGACCCTCCTGTCCAGATCAGGAGGGTAGAAGGGGCTCAGAGGAAGTGGTGCCGGAAAACCTCGGTGTTCCTCTCGAGGGCGACCGGGATGTCGGGGAACTTTGTGGGTCGCATCAAGGGTGCCAAGTACCGTTTCGACCTCCAGTACCTAACGTGGGACTTCTCCTGAGACACTGTAGCGGGAAAGGGCTTCATCTTGCGATGACGGG
>NW_011458321.1:4912-5384 GCF_000754665.1 Bison bison bison | reverse complement strand
CACAAGAGGCATCTTGAATTCCCCGTCGAAACTCGAGAATCCCGCCGCAACTCGAGAAAAACCACGTGGTTCCCCCGTCATCGCAAGATGAAGCCCTTTCCCGCTACAGCGTCTCAGGAGAAGTCCCACGTGAGGAATTGGAGGTCGAAACGGTACTTGGCCCCCTTGATGCGCCCCCACAAAGTTCCCCGGCCTCCCGGTCTCCCTGGAGAGGAACACCGAAGTTTTCGGCACCACTTCCTCTGAGCCCCTTCTACCCTCCTGGTCTCTACAGGAGGGTCGACTCCCCTGCTCTGTCTGGAAGGGCTTCCCGACCTTCCGGTCGCACCTCAGGATGAGGCCGGTCTCACGACGACATTCCAGACGTGGCCTCGTGGGTGCTTCCACGTTGCGAAGCACCCCGATTTCCCGGTCACCTCTTGATAAGAACCCGATGCCCGGACACCTCTCCGAACTCCACCCTGTGAATGAA
>NW_011458321.1:0-444 GCF_000754665.1 Bison bison bison | reverse complement strand
GTCATCGCAAGATGAAGCCCTTTCCCGCTACAGCGCCTCAGGAGAAGTCCCACGTGAGGAATTGGAGGTCGAAACGGTACTTGGCACCCTTTATGCGCCCCCACAAAGTTTCCCGGCATCCCGGTCTCCCTGGAGAGGAACACCGAAGTTTTCCGGCACCGCTTCCTCTGAGCCCCTTCTACCCTCCTGGTCTCCACAGGAGGGTCGACTCCCCTGCTTTGTCTGGAAGGGGTTCCCGACCTTCCGGTCGCACCTCAGGACTGAGGCCGGTCTCACGACGACATTCCAGACGTGGCCTCGGGGTGCTTCCACGTTGCGAAGCACCCGATTTCCCGGTCCCTCTTGATAACGAACCCGATCGCCCGGACACCTCTCCGAACTCCACCCTGTGAACTGAAGTCAACACGGAAGGGCAGTGACTCGCCCGTGCGTCGTACCGGAAAA
>NW_011458320.1:0-515 GCF_000754665.1 Bison bison bison | reverse complement strand
ACAGAGTTATACAGAGAAGAGAAGAAGGAAGAAGGTGGCAGAGGTGGCCAGGAGAATAAATGGGGGGAAGTGAAAAGGAGGGAGACAGATCCAGCCAGTAATCAGTTCCCTAAGTGTTCTCCACCGTCTGGAACACACAGAAATTCACAGAGTTGGGTAGAGTAGAGAGGGGTTAGGGAGGAGACACAGGCGACCTAGTGGAGAAAAAGGAGAGTCCAAAGGGAGAGACAGCAGTTAGGCCAGTAATCTCGCTCCCTAGTGAAAAATGGTACTGAAGATTGGGTTCTTAAAGGTACAAAATTGGTAAGAAATAGATAAAAGCAAAAATTAAAAATCTAGAGTAGAGTTTGGAATTTCAAAAATACGATGTTAAAGAAAAGAAAAAGGGAAAGAAAGAGAGAAAAAACGAACAAACAAAAACAAACAAGGTCGTGAAAAATATAAAGAAAATATAGGTACAAAATTGATAACTAATACCAAAAAGCAAAAGTTAAAAATCTAGATTAGAGTTTGGA
>NW_011458319.1:0-518 GCF_000754665.1 Bison bison bison | reverse complement strand
TAAAAAACAACTAGGTGAAAAGAAAAATCAAAAGAGGAACACTAAATAGATGGAGAAAATGTACCATGTTCATGGATTGGAAGAATCAATATAGTGAAAAATGAGTATACTACCCAAAGCAATTTATAGATTCAATGCAATCCCTATAAAGCTACCAACGGTATTCTTCACAGAGCTAGAACAAATAATTTCACAGTTTGTATGGAAATACAAAAAACCTCGAATAGCCAAAGCTATCTTGAGAAAGAAGAATGGAACTGGAGGAATCAACCTACCTGACTTCAGGCTCTACTACAAAGCCACAGTCATCAAGACAGTATGGTACTGGCACAAAGACAGAAATATAGATCAATCGAACAAAATAGAAAGCCCAGAGATAAATCCATGCACATATGGACACCTTATCTTTGACAAAGGAGGCAAGAATATACAGTGGATTAAAGACAATCTCTTTAACAAGTGGTGCTGGGAAAACTGGTCAACCACTTGTAAAAGAATGAAACTAGAGCACTTTCTAA
>NW_011458318.1:0-500 GCF_000754665.1 Bison bison bison | reverse complement strand
GAGGTAAGAAGAGGGTAGAGACTTAAAAGTAGCCTTTAAGGAGGAGGAGGGAAATGAGGGGGGTGGAGGATTTCATTGTGTGATTTGAACAGCACTGGTGAAGCTCAAACAAGGGAGGTAGCAAGCCATGCAGGCCTAGGGGAAGAGCATTTCCAGAAGAACAGCAGTTGCAAAGTTTTTGGATTGGGAAGAAATGTATTTGCTTAAGGAAAAGCAAGGCCAGTGTTGTCAAAAACAGGGCACCAGTGGGGAAAATAGTAGAGCAGAACGACAGAGAATGGAAGAGAGGAAGTAGTCAAGGACCATATCCCTGGGACCTTTTTATTTGGCAATAAATACAACTTGTACTCCTGATGAGCATACTTCAGAGCAAACAACAGTAACTGTGTTCAAAATACTAAGCAACAATAAAAACATATAAATAAAACATTTCATATTTTTACTACAGAAATAGAATAAAGGAGATAAGAATGCAATAGTCTGTACATTTATTTATACAT
>NW_011458317.1:0-511 GCF_000754665.1 Bison bison bison | reverse complement strand
GTGTGTGTGTGTGTGTGTGTGTGTGTGTGTGTGTGTGTGTATCTCCTCTTGCCGTCTTGGAGTCTGTCTCGGAATCTTCATGTATTTCTGCCTCTGTATCTCCTGACACCCAGCCGCCGGCCCGTTCGTCTGCCCCCGGCCTTCCCAGGCGCTCTGGTCTGGCTGAGGAGCTTGTGCAGGCCAGCTGTCTCCCTTTGGCGTGGGTGCGTGCGAGTGTCTGTGTGTCTGTCTGTGTGCCTGCCTGTGGCTCGTCTGCTCTCTCAGGAAGGTCGAGGGCTTGGCGTGGGGGCAAAGGGGGGGCCTCGGTAGTGCGAAGGGGAGGGGCTGAGGCGCTCCGGTCGACCGCGCCTCCCTGGCTTCTGGTGGGTTTGGGCACCGGACAGGTGCCGGGCAAGTTGGGCGCTCAAGTTTCGCTGCGTCTAGGCCCGCAGGAGGTTCAGAGGCCCCTGGGCCGCGGGGGTTGGGAGGCGGCGGGCGCCGAAGACCGACACCTCCGGGGCCGCGCGGGCCT
>NW_011458316.1:3869-4361 GCF_000754665.1 Bison bison bison | reverse complement strand
AGGCCTGACTCTCCTGTCCCCAGTCTGCAGGGACCCTGCGATCGGAGTCTGAAATCAGAGGAACCCTGAGGTTCCTGCCTCAACTGGAGATGAGGCCCTCTTCCAATGCACCAAACCCCGTGGAGTCCCGAGAGGCACCCCCCCCCACCACCAGTTTCCCTGACTTCTCAGAGCCACCATGAGAAGCCCCCTGAGGTCACCTGCACAAGTCGAGGGAAGCCAGGGTTTCCTGCCTCAACCCGAGAAAGACCTCGAGAGACCTTCTTCAACACGTCTCGAGGCCAGGTTCCCCTCCCATGACTCCTGAGCAATGACGCGCTCCCCCTCGCCACTCGCATGGAGACCCGACTTCCCTGGCGCCCCACGAGAGGCTCACTGACCTCGCCGTCGTACCTCGTGAGAAACTGCACCCTGGGGCCGCCGCTCGAGAACCACCCCGAGACTCCCCCGTCATCGCGGAGATGAGGGCCTTCGTCTCCTGCATGGCCTAGA
>NW_011458316.1:0-420 GCF_000754665.1 Bison bison bison | reverse complement strand
AAGACGAGGCCTGACTCTCCTGTCCCCAGTCTGCAGGGACCCTGCGATCGGAGTCTGAAATCAGAGGAACCCTGAGGTTCCTGCCTCAACTGGAGATGAGGCCCTCTTCCAATGCACCAAACCCCGTGGAGTCCCGATAGGCCCCCCCCCCACCTCCAGTTTCCCTGACTTCTCAGAGCCACCATGAGAAGCCCCCTGAGGTCACCTGCACAAGTCGAGGGAAGCCAGGGGTTTCTGCCTCAACCCGAGAAAGACCTCGAGAGACCTTCTTCAACACGTCTCGAGGCCAGGTTCCCCTACCATGACTCGAGAGCAATGACGCGCTCCCCCTCGCCACTCGCATGGAGACCCGACTTCCCTGGCGCCCCACGAGAGGCTCACTGACCTCGCCGTCGTACCTCGTGAGAAACCGGCCCTGGG
>NW_011458315.1:0-525 GCF_000754665.1 Bison bison bison | reverse complement strand
CCGGAAAAAAACCCCCAGGTTCCAAAATACAGCTCGACAAGTGGCCTCTCTCCCCGGGGACACCTCGAGAGGCCAAGCGGAGTTCCATGCCTCAACCCAAGACGAGGCCTGACTCTCCTGTCCCCAGTCTGCAGGGACCCTGCGATCGGAGTCTGAAATCAGAGGAACCCTGAGGTTCCTGCCTCAACTGGAGATGAGGCCCTCTCGCAATGCACCAAACCCAGGGGAGTCCCGAGAGGCCCCTCCCATCTCCAGTTTCCCTGACTTCTCAGAGCCACCATGAGAAGCCCCCTGAGGTCACCTGCACAAGTCGAGGGAAGCCAGGGTTTCCCTGCCTCAACCCGAGAAAGACCTCGAGAGACCTTCTTCAACACGTCTCGAGGCCAGATTCCCCTACCATGACTCGAGAGCAATGACGCGCTCCCCCTCGCCACTCGCATGGAGACCCGACTTCCCTGGCGCCCCACGAGAGGCTCACTGACCTCGCCGTCGTACCTCGTGAGAAACCGCACCCTGGGGCCGCCG
>NW_011458314.1:0-512 GCF_000754665.1 Bison bison bison | reverse complement strand
AAACCCGACTGCCCGGACACCTCTCCGAAACTCACCCTGTGAATGAAGTCAACACGAAGGGGCAGTGACTCGCCCGTGCATCGTCCGGAAAAGACCCCCAGGTTCCAAATACCGCTCGACAAGTGGCCTCTCTCCCCGGGGACACCTCGAGAGGCAAGCGGAGTTCCATGCCTCAACCCAAGATGAGGCCTGACTCTCCTGTCCCCAGTCTGCAGGGACCCTGCGATCGGAGTCTGAAATCACAGGAACCCTGAGGTTCCTGCCTCAACTGGAGATGAGGCCCTCTTCCAATGCACCAAACCCCGTGGAGTCCCGCGAGGCCCCCCCCCCACCTCCAGTTTCCCTGACTTCTCAGAGCCACCATGAGAAGCCCCCTGAGGTCACCTGTCACAAGTCGAGGGAAGCCAGGGGTTCCTGCCTCAACCCGAGAAAGACCTCGAGAGACCTTCTTCAACACGTCTCGAGGCCAGGTTCCCCTCCCATGACTCGAGAGCAATGACGCGCTCTCCCTC
>NW_011458313.1:0-529 GCF_000754665.1 Bison bison bison | reverse complement strand
CACGGGCGAGTCACTGCCCCTTCGTGTTGACTTCATTCGACAGGGTGGAGTTCGGGAGGTGTCCGGGCATCGGGTTCTTACCAAGAGGGCCGGGAAATCGGGGTGCTTTGCAATGTGGAAGCACCCACGAGGCCACGTCTGGAATGTCGTCGTGAGACCGGCCTCATCCTGAGGTGCGACCGGAAGGTCGGGAACCCCTTCCAGCAAAGCAGGGGAGTCGACCCTCCTGTGGAGATCAGGAGGGTAGAAGGGGCTCAGAGGAAGTGGTGCCGGAAAACCTCGGTGTTCCTCTCCAGGGAGACCGGGATGCCGGGGAATTTTGTGGGGGTGCATCAAGGGTGCCAAGTACCGTTTCGACCTCCAATTCCTTCACGTGGGACTTCTCCTGAGACGCTGTAGCGGGAAAGGGCTTCATCTTGCGATGACGGGGGAACCACGTGGTTTTTCTCGAGTTGCGGCGGGATTCTCGAGTTACGACGGGGAATTCGGGATGCCTCTTGTGTTGGCCCAGGGAAGTCCAATCTTCCAT
>NW_011458312.1:0-512 GCF_000754665.1 Bison bison bison | reverse complement strand
ATATTTTATTTCTCTTGTTCTTCATCTTTGAGTTCTTAACTCTATTTCAACATCTGGCTGTAGTTTTCTAGGCCAGGTTCTGATTTGAAATAAGAACTAAGTTGTAAGAGCAGGTAATAAAGACCTCTTTTAAAAATTCTTTGAATAACAATGCATAATGATTTAGTACTTGAGTGGCCATGGAGGGAGTAATCCATAAACTTTTTGTGATGGGATAATGTGCTAAATAAAATTACTTGTGGTATAATCAAGTTGCCTTTTTTAGAATGCGATGACCCAATTGCATTTTAATTTCTCTTAATTTTAAAAGTTTTGAGGTTAAGGGTAGAATCTTAAGCTTTTCTTTTTAATCTAGGATGGTCTGATGCTAAATTTCTTTAGTTTTAAAGTTATATTTATCCTCACATGAGGTTTGGGGTAATAGCCTTAGAACATCTGTTTACTGTTTATTTTTTACTTATTCATTTTACAATTTTTATTGGAGTATAGTTGCTTTACAATGTTGTTAGTTT
>NW_011458311.1:0-549 GCF_000754665.1 Bison bison bison | reverse complement strand
TTGACTCCCTTGGGTCCACCCAGTGAGCTCCAAGAGATCCCCGTCGCGATTCGAGAGCAGAGCGGGGTTCTTTGCTTCCACTCGAGATGAATGCCTGTCTCCCCGGGTGCGTCTGGAATGCAACCCCGAGATCCCTGTCGCCCCTGGAGAGGAACATTGGCTTCTGGACACAAGCCTAGATGAGGTCTATTGGCCCTGCAGTCACTCGAGAGCAATCCCCAGCTTTCCTTCGCAACTCGAATGGAAGATTGGACTTGCTTGGGCCAACACAAGAGGCAGCCTGAATTCCCCGTCGTAACTCGAGAATCCCGCCGTAACTCGAGAAAAACCACGTGGCTCCCCCGTCATCGCAAGATGAAGCCCTTTCCCGCTACAGCGTCTCAGGAGAAGGCCCCCGTTAGGAATTGGAGGTCGAAAGGGCACTTGGCACCCTTGATGCGACCCACAAAGTTCCCCGAAATCCCGGTCTCCCTCGAGAGGAACACTGAGGTTTTCCGGCACCCCCTCCTCTGAGCCCTTTCTCCCCTCCTGATCTGGACAGGAGGGTCG
>NW_011458310.1:0-515 GCF_000754665.1 Bison bison bison | reverse complement strand
TGCCCGGACACCTCTCCGAAACTCCACCCTGTGAAATGAAAGTCAACACGAAGGGGCAGTGACTCGCCCGTGCGTCGTCCGGAAAAAACCCCCAGGTTCCAAATACCGCTCGACAAGTGGCCTCTCTCCCCGGGGGACAGCTCGAGAGGCAAGCGGAGTTCCATGCCTCAACCCAAGACGAGGCCTGACTCTCCTGTCCCCAGTCTGCAGGGACCCTGCGATCGGAGTCTGAAATCAGAGGAACCCTGAGGTTCCTGCCGCAGCTGGAGATGAGGCCCTCTTCCAATGCACCAACCCCCGTGGAGTCCAGAGAGGCCCCTCCCACCTCCAGTTTCCCTGACTTCTCAGAGCCACCATGAGAAGCCCCCTGAGGTCACCTGCACAAGTCGAGGGAAGCCAGGGTTTCCTGCCTCCACCCGAGAAAGACCTCGAGAGACCTTCTTCAACACGTCTCGAGGCCAGATTCCCCTCCCATGACTCGAGAGCAATGACGCGCTCCCCCTCGCCACTCGCAT
>NW_011458309.1:0-500 GCF_000754665.1 Bison bison bison | reverse complement strand
CCAGAAAACTATAAAAACTACCTAGAGAGAAACATAGGCAAAAACACTACTCCAACATACATCACAGCAGGATCCTCTATGACCCCACCTCCTAGAATATTGGAAATAAAAGCAAAAATAAACAAATGGGACCTAATTAAACTTAAAAGCTTCTGAACAACAAAGGAAACTATTAGCAAGGTGAAAAGACAGCCTTCAGAATGGGAGAAAATGATAGCAAATGAAGCAACTGACAAACAACTAATCTCAAAAATATACAAGCAACTCCTACACCTCAATTCCAGAAAAATAAATGACCCAATCAAAAAATGGGCCAAAGAACTAGACGTTTCTCCAAAGAAGACATACAGATGGCTAACAAACACATGAAAAGATGCGCAACATCACTCATTATCAGAGAAATGCAAATCAAAACCACTATGAGGTACCATTTCACACCAGTCAGAATGGCTGCGATCCAAAAGTCTACAAGCAATAAATGCTGGAGAGGGTGTGGAGAA
>NW_011458308.1:0-519 GCF_000754665.1 Bison bison bison | reverse complement strand
CAGTATGGTACTGGCACAAAAGAACAGAAAATATAGATCAAAATGGAATAAAAATAGAAAGCCCAGAGATAAATCCACGCACATATGGACACCTTATCTTTTGACAAAGGAGGCAAGAATATACAATGGATTAAAGACAATCTCTTTAACAAGTGGTGCTGGGAAATCTGGTCAACCACTTGTAAAAGAATGAACTAGACCACTTTCTAACACCATACACAAAATAAACTCAAACTGGATTAAAGATCTAAACGTATGACCAGAAACTATAAAACTCCTAGAGGAGAACATAGGGAAAACACTCTCTGACATACATCACAGCAGGATCCTCTATGACCCACCTCCCAGAATATTGGAAATAAAATCAAAAATAAAAAAATGGGACCTGATTAACCTTAAAAGCTTCTGCACATCAAAGGAAACTATTAGCAAGGTGAAAAGACAGCCTTCAGAATGGGAGAAAATAATAGCAAATGAAGCAACTGACAAACAACTAATCTCAAAAATATACAAGCAACT
>NW_011458307.1:0-509 GCF_000754665.1 Bison bison bison | reverse complement strand
AAATTTTGTATTTCTTTTTTTGTATTTCTTTCTGTTGATTTGTTGGTTATTCAGCAGCGTGTTGTTCAGCCTCCATATGTTGGAATTTTTAATAGTTTTTCTCCTGTAATTGAGATCTAATCTTACTGCATTGTGGTCAAAAAAAATGCTTGGAATGATTTCTATTTTTTTGAATTTACCAAGGCTAGCTTTATGGCCCAGGATGTGATCTATCCTGGAGAAGGTTCCATGTGCGCTTGAGAAAAAAGGTGAAATTCATTGTTTTGGGATGAAATGTCCTATAGATATCAATTAGGTCTAACTAGTCTATTGTATCGTTTAAAGTTTGTGTTTCCTTGTTAATTTTCTGTTTAGTTGATCTATCCATAGGTGTGAGTGGGGTATTAAAGTCTCCCACTATTATTGTGTTATTGTTAATTTCTCCTTTCATACTTGTTAGCATTTGTCTTACGTACTGTGGTGCTCCCGTGTTGGGTGCATATATATTTATAATTGTTATATCTTCTTCT
>NW_011458306.1:0-500 GCF_000754665.1 Bison bison bison | reverse complement strand
CCTTCGCAACTCGAATGGAAGATTGGACTTGCCTGGGCCAACACAACGAGGCAGCCTGAATTCCCCGTCGTAACTCGAGAATCCCGCCGTAACTCGAGAAAAACCACGTGGCTCCCCCGTCATCGCAAGATGAAGCCCTTTCCCGCTACAGCGTCTCAGGAGAAGTCCCCCGTTAGGAATTGGAGGTCGAAAGGGCACTTGGCACCCTTGATGCGACCCACAAAGTTCCGCGAAACCCCGGTCTCCCTCGAGAGGAACACTGAGGTTTTCCGGCACCCCCTCCTCTGAGCCCTTTCTCCCCTCCTGATCTGGACAGGAGGGTCGACTCCCCTGCTTTGTCTGGAAGGGGTTCCCGACCTTCCGGTCGCACCTCAGGATGAGGCCGGTCTCACGAAGACATTCCAGACGTGGCCTCGTGGGTGGTTCCACATTCCGTAGGACCCCGATTTCCCGGTCCCCTCTTGAGAAGAACCCGATGCCCGGACACCTCTCCGAACTCC
>NW_011458305.1:0-503 GCF_000754665.1 Bison bison bison | reverse complement strand
TCACTGATCATGGGCTGGTTCCCCTCGCCTCGGCTGTGCTAGGGAGCCCAAAACCACAGGGGAAGCCCGCACAGCGCATCCACCTGCCTCTAGGAGGGAGGACAGCTCCTGGGAAGGCCCGGTCCGCCAGGCGCTTTCTGGGCACATTCGGAGCAACACTTTGGCTGTGGAGCTGCCTCCCCAAGCCAGTGGCACCGGGACCCTGATTCCCTCCGTGCGGCGCTTAGTCTGGGCGGGGAAGCACCAGCTTGGGAATGCAGCCTGGGGCGCTTCCTTTCCCTCGGAAAGAGCTCTCCCTGCGGGAGGCTTTGGCAGTGTGCACACCCCCAGCCCCTAAGCCCTCTGCAAGGACGCCTGGCTCCTAGGTCCGAAGGGAAGGCGAGAGCTGAGCTGGGGCACCAGTCAGGCACCAGTCACGTCTCCCACACTCCCGCAGCCTGCTCCTTCCCGGGCGTGAATGCTAGAAGCTGGGCAGGGCTTGGGGAGGCTCGCCCAGCCCGAGC
>NW_011458304.1:0-548 GCF_000754665.1 Bison bison bison | reverse complement strand
GTGTGTGTGTGTGTGTCGTGTATCTCCTCCTTGTCCGTCTTGGAGTCTGTCTCCGGAATCTTCATGTATTTCTGCCTCTCGTATCTCCTCGACAGCCAGCCGCCGGCCCGTTCGTCCTGGCCCCGGCCTCTCCCAGGCGCGTCTGGCTCTGGCTGAGGAGCTTGCGCAGGCCAGCTGTCTCCCTTGGCGTGGGTGCGTGCGAGTGTCTGTGTGTCTGTCTGTGTGCCTGCCTGTGGCTCGTCTGCTCTCTCAGGAAGGTCGAGGGCTTGGCGTGGGGGCAAAGGGGGGGGCCTCGGTAGTGCGAAGGGAGGGGCTGAGGCGCTCCGGTCGACCGCGCCTCCCTGGCTTCTGGTGGGTTTGGGCACCGGACAGGTGCCGGGCAAGTTGGGCGCTCAAGTTTCGCTGCGTCTAGGCCCGCAGGAGGTTCAGAGGCCCCTGGGCCGCGGGGGTTGGGAGGCGGCGGGCGCCGAAGACCGACACCTCCGGGGCCGCGCGGGCCTGAGCAGCGAATGGGATCGGGGGGAGGCCCGGCTCAGCGAGCGGGGCCG
>NW_011458303.1:0-508 GCF_000754665.1 Bison bison bison | reverse complement strand
CTTTTCCCGACGATGCACGGGCGAGTCACTGCCCCTTCGTGTTGACTTCATTCACAGGGTGGAGTTCGAAGAGGTGTCCGGGCATCGGGTTCTTATCAAGAGGGACCGGGAAATCGGGGTCCTTCGGGAATGTGGAACCACCCACGAGGCCACGTCTGGAATGTCGTCGTGAGACCGGCCTCATCCTGAGGTGTGACCGGAAGGTCGGGAACCCCTTCCAGCAAAAGCAGGGGAGTCGACCCTCCTGTCCAGATCAGGAGGGTAGAAGGGGCTCAGGGGAAGTGGTGTCGGAAAACCTCGGTGTTCCTCTCGAGGGAGACCGGGATGTCGGGGAACTTTGTGGGTCGCATCAAGGGTGCCAAGTACCGTTTCGACCTCCAATACCTAACGTGGGACTTCTCCTGAGACGCTGTAGCGGCACAGGGCTACATCTTGCGATGACGGGGGAACCACGTGGTTTTTCTCGAGGTGTAGCAGGATTCTCGAATTACGACGGGGAATTCAGGAT
>NW_011458302.1:0-527 GCF_000754665.1 Bison bison bison | reverse complement strand
GGCTTCTGGACTCAAAGCCTAGATCGAGGTCTGTTGGCCCTGCAGTCACTCGAGAGCAATCCCCAGCTTTCCTTCGCAACTCGAATGGAAGATTGGACTTCCCTGGGCCAACACAAGAGGCATCCCGAATTCCCCGTCGTAGACTCGAGAATCCCGCCGCAACTCGAGAAAACCACGTGGTTCCCCCGTCATCGCAAGATCGAAGCCCTTTCCGCTACAGCGTCTCACGTAGAAGTCCCACGTTAGGAATTGGAGGTCGAAACGGTACTTGGCACCCTTGATGCGCCCCACAAAGTTCCCCGGCATCCCGGTCTCCCTGGAGAGGAACACCGAGGTTTTCCGGCACCACTTCCTCTGAGCCCCTTCTACCCTCCTGATCTCCACAGGAGGGTCGACTCCCCTGCTTTGTCTGGAAGGGGTTCCCGACCTTCCGGTCGCACCTCAGGATGAGGCCGGTCTCACGACGACATTCCAGACGTGGCCTCGTGGGTGCTTCCACATTGCGAAGCACCCCGATTTCCCGGTCC
>NW_011458301.1:0-504 GCF_000754665.1 Bison bison bison | reverse complement strand
AAAATGAAATTAAAAAACAACTACTGGAGGCGAACAAATAAGTAGAATAAACAGAAGGCAGAAGATAGGATTAGTGAATTAGAAGATAGAATGGTAGAAATAAATAGAATCAGAGAGGATAAAGGAAAAACGAATTAAAAGAAATAGAGAACAATCTCAGAGATCTCCAGGACAATATTAAACGCTACAACATTCGAATCATAGGGGTTCCAGAAGAAGAAGACAAAAAGAAAGACCATGAGAAAATACTTGAGATAATAGTTGAAAACTTCCCTAAACTGGGGAAGGAAATAAACACCCAAGTCCAAGAAACCCAGAGAGTCCCAAACAGGATAAACCCAAGGCGAAACACCCCAAGACACATATTAATCAAATTAACAAAGATCAAATACAAAGAACAAATATTAAAAGCAGCAAGGGAAAAACAACACGTAACACACAAGGGAATTCCCATAAGGATAACAGCTGATCTTTCAATAGAAATTCTTCAAGCCAGGAGGGAAT
>NW_011458300.1:0-511 GCF_000754665.1 Bison bison bison | reverse complement strand
ATGAATATCAAGCTGGACACTTAAGACTTGTGCAGTTTTTCTGTATGAATTTTAGTTACTAGAAAAAATAGTACTACTAAAAAAGAATAAAAAAACTTTTACATATAAACCTAAACTAGTTAGAAGGTGTCCTTAAAGAGAAGATTCCTCTTAATGATTGCGGAAAAACAAACAGAAACCACCTATCTGTAAACTTAAAATGCCCAAATCCTGTATGGAGAAAATTGTAGAACTCTTAAAAGCCCTCCAGGTGGCTCTGGTGCACTTAGAAACTTGAGAACCAATCACTGATTTAGAAAAAGTACCTTGGGAGGAGGAAAAAGTAAGAACCCCATAATTATTTGCAAATTTAAATTGTAAAAAGTTTTAGGTGACGAGTGTGATTCAACAATGTGATCTTTGCTCCCACCCTAAAAAGGTTAGTATGACCTTAGTCTGTGGTAGTAGGGTTGAAATGTAATGAAGGCGCAGTGGCTTTAGAAGATGCAAATTTTCTCAAATGGACCCAGGC
>NW_011458299.1:0-506 GCF_000754665.1 Bison bison bison | reverse complement strand
TTGGCCCCTGCAGTCACTCGAGAGCCAATCCCCAGCCTTCCTTCGCAACTCGAATGGAAGATTGGACTTGCCTGGGCCAACACAAGAGGCAGCCTGAATTCCCCGTCGTAACTCGAGAATCCCGCCGTAACTCGGAAAAACCACGTGGCTCCCCCGTCATTGCAAGATGAAGCCCTTTCCCGCTACAGCGTCTCAGGAGAAGTCCCTCATTAGGAACTGGAGGTCGAAAGGGCACTTGGCACCCTTGATGCGACCCACAAAGTTCCCCGAAATCCCGGTCTCCCTCGAGAGGAACACTGAGGATTTCCGGCACCCCCTCCTCTGAGCCCTTTCTTGCCTCCTGATCTGGACAGGAGGGTCGACTCCCCTGCTTTGTCTGGAAGGGGTTCCCGACCTTCCGGTCGCACCTCAGGATGAGGCCGGTCTCACGAAGACATTTCAGACGTGGCCTCGTGGGTGGTTCCACATTCGGTAGGACCCCGATTTCCCGGTCCCCTCTTGATAAG
>NW_011458298.1:0-526 GCF_000754665.1 Bison bison bison | reverse complement strand
AAGAAAATCAAAAAAAGAAAATACAAAAATTTAGCATAGAAACGAATGAAAAATGAAAACAACAACAACCCAAAACCTGTGGGACACGGTAAAAAGCAGTCCTAAGGGGAAAGTTCATAGCAATACAGGCACACCTCAAGAAACAAGAAAAAAGTCAAATAAATAACCTAACTCTACACCTAAAGCAACTAGAAAAGGAAGAAATGAAGAACCCCAGGGTTAGTAGAAGGAAAGAAATCTTAAAAATTAGGGCAGAAATAAATGTAAAGAAACAAAAGAGACCATAGCAAAAATCAAGAAAGCCAAAAGCTGGTTCTTTGAAAGGATAAATAAAATTGACAAACCATTAGCCAGACTCATCAAGAAACAAAGGGAGAAAAATCAAATCAATAAAATTAGAAACGAAAATGGAGAGATCACAACAGACAACACAGAAATACAAAGGATTATAAGAGACTACTATCAACAATTATATGCCAATAAAATGGACAACGTGGAAGAAATGGACAAATTCTTAGAAAAGTAC
>NW_011458297.1:0-531 GCF_000754665.1 Bison bison bison | reverse complement strand
CCCCAGGTGGAGACGGGGACTGCCGGTCGTCGGGTGTCCTGGAAGCCGAATGCGGAATGCGGAGGGGCCGCGGGCCGCGCGGAGGCAACCCAGGTCTGCAGCGGGAGTCGGGGCCCCGGCCACCCGCTCCCCGCGGCCCGGGAGGGGGCTGGGGGCTCGGGGGGGGATCCAAGGAATCGGGGACGCGCGGCGGGGGCTAAAGGACCTCTTCTGGTAGGCAAAAAGCCTCGAGCACCCGGGATTCCCAGGTGGTCTCCCATCCAAGATACTAACCAGGCCCGACCCTGCTTAGCTTCCGAGATCAGACGAGATCGGGCGCCTTCAGGCTGATACGGCCTGAGACGGTGGCGGTTGGCTCGGGGCGCCCTAAGAGCCTTGCGCTTCGCCTCCCTTTCGCTCTGCCCTGCAGGTCGGGCCAACGGGCCGCACCTCTCGTCGCGGGGCATGCTGTACTTGAGCCGCACGACCCGCGACCGGACTCCAGCCTGCTGACGCCGGCCCGCCCCCACCCCCCACCCCCCGAACACCGCC
>NW_011458296.1:0-528 GCF_000754665.1 Bison bison bison | reverse complement strand
AGTCATTTGTCTTACGTACTGTGGTGCTCCCGTGTTGGGTGCATATATATTTATAATTGTTATATCTTCTTCTTGGATTGATCCTTTTGATCATTATGTAGTGACCTTCTTTGTCTCTTTTCACAGCCTTTGTTTTAAAGTCTATTTTATCTGATATAAGTATTGCTACTCCTGCTTCTTTTGGTCCCTATTTGCATGGAAAATCTTTTTCCAGCCCTTCACTTTCAGTCTGTATGTGTCCCCTGTTTTGAGGTGGGTCTCTTGTAGACAACATATGTAGGGGTCTTGTTTTTGTATCCATTCAGCCAGTCTTTGTCTTTTGGCTGGGGCATTCAACCCATTTACGTTTAAGGTAATTACTGATAAGTATGATCCCGTTGCCATTTACTTTATTGTTTTGGGTTCGAGTTTATACACCGTTTTTGTGTTTCCTGTCTAGAGAATATCCTTTAGTATTTGTTGGAGAGCTGGTTTGGTGGTGCAGAATTCTCTCAGCTTTTGCTTGTCTGAAAAGCTTTTGATTTCTCC
>NW_011458295.1:0-555 GCF_000754665.1 Bison bison bison | reverse complement strand
ACGAGGCCACGTCTGGAAATGTCGTCGTGAGACCGGCCTCATCCGTGAGGTCGCGACCGGAAAGGTCGGGAACCCCTTCCAGACCAAGGCAGGGGGAGTCGACCTCCTGTGGAGATCAGGAGGGTAGAAGGGGCTCAGAGGAAGTGGTGCCGGAAAACCTCGGTGTTCCTCTCCAGGGAGACCGGGATGCCGGGGAACTTTGTGGGGGCGCATCAAGGGTGCCAAGTACCGTTTCGACCTCCAATTCCTCACGTGGGACTTCTCCTGAGACGCTGTAGCGGAAAAGGGCTTCATCTTGCGATGAAGGGGGAACCACGTGGTTTTTCTCGAGTTGCGGCGGGATCCTCGAGTTACGACGGGGAATTCAGGATGCCTCTTGTGTTGGCCCAGGGGAGTCCAATCTTCCATTCGAGTTGCGAAGGAAAGCTGGGGATTGCTCTCGAGTGACTGCACGGCCAAGAGACCTCATCTAGGCTTCTGTCCAGAAGCCAATGTTGCTCTCCAGCGGCGACCGGGATCTCGGGGGTGCATTCCAGACGCACCCGGGGAGACAGG
>NW_011458294.1:0-729 GCF_000754665.1 Bison bison bison | reverse complement strand
CAAACCTGGGACCAAAGTACTGCCCGGAGCTCACTGATCATGGGCTGGTTCCCCTGCGCTGCGGCTGTGCTAGGGAGCCCAAACGCACAGGGGAAGCCCGCACAGCACATCCACCTGCCTCTAGGCGGGAGGACAGCTCCAGGGAAGGCCCGGTCTGCCAGGCGCTTTCTGGGCACAAACGGAGCAACACTCTGGCTGTGGAGCTGCCTCCCCAAGCCAGGGGCACCGGGACCCTGATTCCCTCCGTGCGGCGCTTAGTCTGGGCGGGGAAGCACCAGCTTGGGAATGCAGCCTGGGGCGCTTCCTTTCCCTCGGAAAGAGCTCTCCCTGCGGGAGGCTTTGGCAGTGTGCACACACCCCCAGCCCCTAAGCCCTCTGCAAGGACGCCTGGCTCCTAGGTCCGAAGGGAAGGCGAGAGCTGAGCTGAGGCAGCAGTCAGGCACCGGTCACGTCTCCCACACTCCTGCAGCCCGCTCTTTCCCGGGCGCGAACGCTAGAAGCTGGGCAGGGCTTGGGGAGGCTCGCCCAGGCCAGAGCAGCCTCTCGGCCGGGGCTCTGTGCTATCGCGCCTGGGCGCGGAGCTGGAGCTCCGCCGGTGTGGAAGCTCACTCGGTCCTTCCCAGAAACAGGCTTGCAAGCACCCCCCGGCAGCCAGCCTCTTCTTTCCCGCGTTCCGGGCATTGGGCTCCAAACCTGGGACCAAAGTACTGCCCGGAGCTCACTGATCAT
>NW_011458293.1:0-517 GCF_000754665.1 Bison bison bison | reverse complement strand
GTGTGTGTGTGTGTGTGTGTGTGTGTGTGTGTACTCTCCTCTCGCACTCTTGGAGTCTGTCTCGGAATCTTCATGTATTTCTGCCTCTGTATTTCCTGACAGGCGGACGCCGCCCGTTCATCTGGCCCCAGCCTCTCCCAGGTTGCTCTGGCTCTGGCTGAGGAGCTTGCAGAGCCCAGCTTGTCTCCCTTTGCTGGGTTCGTGCGAGTCTCTGTGTGTCTGTCTGTGTGCCTGCCTGTGGCTGGTCTGCTCTCTCAGTAAGGTCGAGGGCCTGGGCCTGGGGGCAAAGGGGGGCCTCGGTAGTGCAAAGGGGGCGGGGCTGAGGCGCTCCGGTCGACCAAGCCTCCCTGGCTTCAGGTAGGTTTGGGCACCAGACAGGTGCCAGGCAAGTTGGGCGCTAAAGTTTCACTGCTCCTAGGCCCGCAGGAGGTTCAGAGGCCCCTGGGCCGCGGGGGTTGGGGGGCGGCGGCCCCGAAGACCGACACCTCCAGGGCCCCGTGGGCCTGAGCAGCGAATG
>NW_011458292.1:0-521 GCF_000754665.1 Bison bison bison | reverse complement strand
TCCCCGTCGTAAACTCGAGAATCCCGCTGCAACTCGAGAAAAGCCACGTGGTTCCCCCGTCATCGCAAGATGAAGCCCTTTCCCGCTACAGCGTCTCAGGAGAAGTCCCACGTTAGGCAAAGGAGGTCGAAACGGTCCGTGACACCCTTGATGCGCCCCCACAAAGTTCCCCGGCATCCCGGTCTCCCTGGAGAGGAACACCGAGGTTTTCCGGCACCACTTCCTCTGAGCCCCTTCTACCCTCCTGATCTCGACAGGAGGGTCGATCCCCTGCTTTGTCTGGAAGGGGTTCCCGACCTTCCGGTCGCACCTCAGGATGAGGCCGGTCTCACGACGACATTCCAGACGTGGCCTCGTGGGTGGTTCCACATTGCGAAGCACCCCGGTTTCCCGGTCCCCTCTTGATAAGAACCCGATGCCCGGACACCTCTCCGAACTCCACCCTGTGAATGAAGTCAACACGAAGGGGCAGTGACTCGCCCGTGCATCGTCCGGAAAAACCCCCAGGTTCCAAATACAGC
>NW_011458291.1:0-507 GCF_000754665.1 Bison bison bison | reverse complement strand
GTGTGTGTGTGTGTGTGTGTGTGTGTGTGTGTGTGTACGTGCGTGCGTGCGTACGTGCGTGCGTGCGTGCGGGGGAGGGGAGGGGCGCTACTATCACTGATAGGTATGTTCACCAATCTGTCGAATAGCCAATATAAAAGTCAGTTCTTGGTTGCTGAAGGGAAATGTATGACTTGGTATTAAAAGAAGGTATGTGGCATGAAATCGCATTTTCTGAAGGAAAACGACGTCGTTCTTCTTCCAGGTGGCAGTTTCAGGATGGGAGAAGCAAAGGAATGGGTACAGAATGGGATCAGGAGGTTGTAGGGAAAGTGGACCCCCAGAAAAGAGTGTTGTGCCTAGCACAAGGTTTCTTGAGAGGTTGAACTGCCTTTGCTAATGGATTTTAAGTTTCTTTACCTCTTCCGTGATCTCTTCTAGGTTGACCTAGAACAGAAATCTTTTGTTAGCTTTGGCTAAGTGGAGAAGTATTGCTTCACGGTGACTTGTGTGATCCTACCTGACTGT
>NW_011458290.1:0-509 GCF_000754665.1 Bison bison bison | reverse complement strand
CAGGCAAGAAATACTGGAGTGGGCTGTCATTTCCTTCTCCAGGAGATTTTCCCGACCCAGGGATTGAACCCGGGTCTCCTGCAATGCAGGTAGACTACCGACTGAGCCACCAGGGAACAGAAAGAGTGCACAATAAATGGACTGCACTTGAAACATCCCAAAACCTTCCCCCACCCTGTCTGTCAAAAAAAAAAAAATTGTCTTCCAAAAAAACTCCCAAGGTCAAGGAAGGAACTTCAAGTGTACTCAGCTGTCCCAGGTTGCTGGCTTAGGGAGATGCTGAAGCAGGGGTATCCCAAGAGGTAGACCCTCCCTTGTGTGGGGTCAACAGACCTCCAATGGCCTTGGTGATGACGGGAGAGATTTGTTTCATTTTTTGTTTTAATATCCTTGTGGGATAAACTTAAAACTTAGCAACTGTTACAGCCTTCCTAAGAAAAAGTTTTCTTTCTTTACTGATCCATGAAGTACCATCTATAATGATCACTGTTCTAATATACCTCATAGTG
>NW_011458289.1:0-567 GCF_000754665.1 Bison bison bison | reverse complement strand
GTCCCGCTACAGCGTCTCAGGAGAAGTCCACGTTAGGATTGGAGGTCGAAACGGTATTGGCACCCTTCGATGCGCCCCCTCAAAGTTCCCCGGCATCCTGGTCTCCCTTGAGAGGAACACCGAGGTTTTCCGGCACCACTTCCTCTGAGCCCCTTCTACCCTCCTGATCTACACAGGAGGGTCGACTCCCCTGCTTTGTCTGGAAGGGGTTCCCACCTTCCGGTCGCAACTCAGGATGAGGCCGGTCTCACGACGACATTCCAGACGTGGCCTCGTGGGTGCTTCCACATTGCGAAACACCCCGATATCCCGGTCCCCTCTTGGTAAGAACCCGATGCCCGTACACCACTACGAACTCCACCCTGTGAATGAAGTCAACACGAAGGGGCAGTGACTAGCCCGTGCATTGTCCGGAAAAAACCCCCAGGTCCCAAATACAGCTCGACAATTGGCCTCTCTCCCCGGGGACACCTCGAGAGGCAAGCGGAGTTCCATGCCTCAACCCAAGACGAGGCCTGACTCTCCTGTCCCCAGTCTGCAGGGACCCTGCGATCGGAGTCTGAAATC
>NW_011458288.1:0-523 GCF_000754665.1 Bison bison bison | reverse complement strand
CTCTTAAACATAGATGAGGAGAACAAGGAAGGAGGAAAACTTACTGTTTGGTTCAGGTCGCTTCTGAGCCTTTTGGGGGAACCGACCTGAAGCCAGAGTCTAGCCGAAATACACAGGCTTTGAACATCGCTGAAGACCAACATTTCCTAAGGAAAAAACGCATTGCTTAGCTCAAGGTTTGTCTGGGAAATTCTTACATATCAGGAGATGGCTCCGAGGTGGATTTCTACAAAGAACATCCATGCAAAGGACAAGCCTGCACAGGTCTGTGCACATCTGCCCCCTCCCCCCACTCACAGCCAGCAGTATTTCCAAGTGACCTTCTAAGGCCTTCGCCAAACTACAGGGGCACCTCTGGGCTTCCTGTTTCCCTCATTTTTCGGAATCTTTTCTAAAAAAAAGAAAAACAAAAAACAAATTAAAAAAAAAAAACCCGCACATTTCTTCGTACAATGCCACAGTGGAAGGAACACAGGCCTTCAATATTAAGACCTAAATTTGCAAAAAACTTGGAGCTTTTTTT
>NW_011458287.1:0-505 GCF_000754665.1 Bison bison bison | reverse complement strand
GATTTTGTCACTGCTGAGCTCCATGCTTATTTGCCTGCTGATTGCGTGGTTCGTGTCTGCTCAGCTCTTTTGAGTATTGCCTCCTGAGGTCCCCTGTTCGGTCGCCACCTGCCGGGGACCAGCCCCAACTGATCCAGGGTATTCGAAGGAGAGATGGCCTAGGCGACTATTTATATGCTAATCAGAGATGTCAAGAATAATAGTATGAGGAGAGCTCAGTAGGAAAATTCGGTGGAGAAAAGAGACTGAGTAGCTTGGTTTACGCGGAAGACCAATCAAACTTCAAGACAAGAAGTTTGCACCACTTACGTAGGCCGCAGGCGCCCTCTCGGATAGCGAAAGGTGCCTCACCCTAGACAGCTTCTCGAGTGGGTCTTAGCAGCCCCAGCATAATTAGTAAGCGTGCTGGGTTCCGCGCTCCAGATGGAGACTCAGCTGGAAGTTAAAGGGAAGAATGACAAGGAACTTTATGAATTGGAGCTGTAAGTTAACTCTTTGACAGAGA
>NW_011458286.1:0-504 GCF_000754665.1 Bison bison bison | reverse complement strand
GCATAGAAACTAAATGAAAAATGAAAAACACAACAACTCAAACCCCTAGTAGGGACAGTTTAAAAGCAGTACCTAAGGGAAAGTTCATAGCAATACAGGCATACCTACAAGAAACAAGAAAAAAAGTACAAATAAATAACCTAACCCTACACCTAAAGCAACTAGAAAAGGAAGAAATGAAGAACCCCAGGGTTAAGTAGAAGGAAAGAAAAATAAAAATTAGGGCAGAAATAAATGCAAAAGAAACAAAAAGAGACCATAGCAAAAATCAACAAAGCCAAAAGCTGGTTCTTTGAAAGGATAAATAAAATTGACAGACCATTAGCCAGACTCATTAAGAAACAAAGGGAGAAAAATCAAATCAACAAAATTAGAAATGAAAATAGAGAGATCACAACAGACAACACAGAAATACAAAGGATCATAAGAGACTACTATCAACAATTATATGCCAATAAAATGGAAAACATGGAAGAAGTGGACAAATTCTTAGAAAAGTACAAC
>NW_011458285.1:0-571 GCF_000754665.1 Bison bison bison | reverse complement strand
CATCGTCCGGAAAAAGACCCCCAAGGTTCCAAAATACTGCTCGACAAAGTGGCCTCTCTCCCCGGGGGACACCTCGAGAGGCAAGCGGAGTTCCATGCCTCAACCAAGACGAGGCCTGACTCTCCTGTCCCCAGTCTGCAGGGACCCTGCGATCGGAGTCTGAAATCAGAGGAACCCTGAGGTTCCTGCCTCAACTGGAGATGAGGCCCTCTTCCAATGCACCAAACCCCGTGGAGTCCGGAGAGGCGCCCCCCCCCACCTCCAGTTTCCTTGACTTCTCAGAGCCACCATGAAAAGCCCCCTGAGGTCACCTGCACAAGTCGAGGGAAGCCAGGGTTTCCTGCCTCAACCCGAGAAAGGCCTCGAGAGACCTTCTTCAAGACGTCTCGAGGCCAGGTTCCCCTACCATGACTCGAGAGCAATGACGCGCTCCCCCTCGCCACTCGCATGGAGACCCGACTTCCCTGGCGCCCCACGAGAGGCTCACTGACCTCGCCGTCGTACCTCGTGAGAAACCGCACCCTGGGGCCGCCGCTCGAGAACCACCCCGAGACGCCTCCGTCATCGCGGA
>NW_011458284.1:0-554 GCF_000754665.1 Bison bison bison | reverse complement strand
CCCCTTCTACCCTCCTGATCTCCACAGGAGGGTCGACTCCCCTGCTTTGCTGGAAAGGGGTTCCCGACCTTCCGGTCGCACGTTAGGATGAGGCCGGTCTCACGACGACATTCCAGACGTGGCCTCGTGGGTGCTTCCACATTACGAAGCACCCCGATTTCCCGGTCCCCTCTTGGTAAGAACCCGATGCCCGGACACCTCTCCGAACTCCACCCTGTGAATGAAGTCAACACGAAGGGGCAGTGACTCGCCCGGGCATCATCCGGAAAAGACCCCCAGGTTCCAAATACCGCTCGACAAGTGGCCTCTCTCCCCGGGGACACCTCGAGAGGCAAGCGGAGTTCCATGCCTCAACCCAAGACGAGGCCTGACTCTCTTGTCCCCAGTCTGCAGGGACCCTGCGATCGGAGTCTGAAATCACAGGAACCCTGAGGTTCCTGCCTCAACTGGAGATGAGGCCCTCTTCCAATGCATCAAACCCCGTGGAGTCCCGAGAGCCCCCCCCACCTCCAGTTTCCCTGACTTCTCAGAGCCACCATGAGAAGCCCCCTGAG
>NW_011458283.1:0-579 GCF_000754665.1 Bison bison bison | reverse complement strand
CTGCGGCTGTGCTAGGGAGCCCAAAACGCACGGGGAAAGCCCGCACAGCACATCCACCTGCCTCTAGGCGGGAGGACAGCTCCAGGGAAGGCCCGGTCTGCCAGGCGCTTTCTGGGCACAAACGGAGCACCACTCTGGCTGTGGAGCTGCCTCCCCAAGCCAGGGGCACCGGGACCCTGATTCCCTCCGTGCGGCGCTCAGTCTGGGCGGGGAAGCACCAGCTTGGGAATGCAGCCTGGGGCGCTTCCTTTCCCTCGGAAAGAGCTCTCCCTTCGGGAGGCTTTTGCAGTGTGCACACCCCCAGCCCCTAAGCCCTCTGCAAGGACGCCTGGCTCCTAGGTCCGAAGGGAAGGCGAGAGCTGAGCTGAGGCACCAGTCAGGCACCAGTCACGTCTCCCACACTCCCGCAGCCTGCTCCTTCCCGGGCGCGAACGCTAGAAGCTGGGCAGGGCTTGGGGAGGCTCGCCCAGGCCAGAGCAGCCTCTCGGCCGGGGCTCTGTGCTATCGCGCCTGGGCGCAGAGCTGGAGCTCTGCCGGTGTGGAAGCTCACTCGGTCCTTCCCAGTAACAGGCTTGGCAG
>NW_011458282.1:0-508 GCF_000754665.1 Bison bison bison | reverse complement strand
CAGGAGAGTCAGGCCTCGTCTTGGGTTGAGGCATGGAACTCCGCTTGCCTCTCGACGTGTTCCCGGGGAGACAGGCCACTTGTCGAGCGGTATTTGGAACCTGGGGGTCTTTTCCCGACGACGCACGGGCGAGTCACTGCCCCTTCGTGTTGACTTCATTCACAGGGTGGAGTTCGAAGAGGTGTCCGGGCAACGGGTTCTTATCAAGAGGGGACCGGGAAATAGGGGTCCTTCGGCATGTGGAACCACCCACGAGGTCACGTCTGGAATATCGTCGTGAGACCGGCCTCATCCTGAGGTGTGACCGGAAGTTCGGGAACCCCTTCCAGACAAAGCAGGGGAGTCGACCCTCCTGTCCAGATCAGGAGGGTAGAAGGGGCTCAGAGGAAGTGGTGCCGGAAAACTTCGGTGTTCCTCTCGAGGGAGACCTGGATGTCGGGGCACTTTGTGGGTCGCATCAAGGGTGCCAAGTACCGTTTCGACCTCCAATACCTAACGTGGGACTTCT
>NW_011458281.1:4551-5038 GCF_000754665.1 Bison bison bison | reverse complement strand
ACTCGAGAATCCCGCCGCAACTCGAGAAAAACCACGTGGTTCCCCCGTCATCGCAAGATGAAGCCCTTTCCCGCTACAGCGTCTCAGGAGAAGTCCCACGTTAGGAATTGGAGGTCGAAACGGTACTTGGCACCCTTGATGCGCCCCACAGAGTTCCCCGCCATCCCGGTCTCCCTGGAGTGGAACACCGAGGTTTTCCGGCACCACTTCCTCTGAGCCCCTTCTACCCTCCTGATCTCCACAGGAGGGTCGACTCCCCTGCTTTGTCTGGAAGGGGTTCCCGACCTTCCGGTCGCACCTCAGGATGAGGCCGGTCTCACGACGACATTCCAGACGTGGCCTCGTGGGTGCTTCCACATTGCGAAGCACCCCGATTTCCCGGTCAGCTCTTGATAAGAACCCGATGCCCGGACACCTCTCCGAACTCCACCCTGTGAATGAAGTCAACACGAAGGGGCAGTGACTCGCCCGTGCATCGTCCGGAAAA
>NW_011458281.1:0-362 GCF_000754665.1 Bison bison bison | reverse complement strand
CCAAATACAGCTCGACAAGTGGCCTCTCTCCCCGGGGACACCTCGAGAGGCAAGCGGAGTTCCATGCCTCAACCCAAGACGAGGCCTGACTCTCCTGTCCCCAGTCTGCAGGGACCCTGCGATCGGAGTCTGAAATCAGAGGAACCCTGAGGTTCCTGCCTCAACTGGAGATGAGGCCCTCTTCCAATGCACCAAACCCCGTGGAGTCCCGAGAGGCGCCTCCCACCTCCAGTTTCCCTGACTTCTCAGAGCCACCATGAGAAGCCCCCTGAGGTCACCTGCACAAGTCGAGGGAAGCCAGGGTTTCCTGCCTCAACCCGAGAAAGGCCTCGAGAGACCTTCTTCAACACGTCTCGAGGCCA
>NW_011458280.1:0-515 GCF_000754665.1 Bison bison bison | reverse complement strand
CGCGCCTGGGCGCAGAGCTGGAGCTCGCCGGTGTGGAAAGCTCACTCGGTCCTTCCCAGTAACAGGCTTGCAAGCACCCGCCGGCAGCCAGCCTCTTCTCTCCCGCGTTCCGGGCATTGGGCTCCAAACCTGGGACCAAAGTACTGCCCGGAGCTCACTGATCATGGGCTGGTTCCCCTGCGCTGCGGCTGTGCTAGGGAGCCCAAACGCACAGGGGAAGCCCGCACAGCACATCCACCTGCGTCTAGGCCGGAGGACAGCTCCAGGGAAGGCCCGGTCTGGCAGGCGCTTTCTGGGCACAAACGGAGCGACACTCTGGCTGTGGAGCTGCCTCCCCAAGCCAGGGGCACCGGGACCCTGATTCCCTCCGTGCGGCGCTTAGTCTGGGCGGGGAAGCACCAGCTTGGGAATGCAGCCTGGGGCGCTTCCTTTCCCTCGGAAAGAGCTCTCCCTGCGGGAGGCTTTGGCAGTGTGCACACCCCCAGCCCCTAAGCCCTCTGCAAGGACGCCTGGCT
>NW_011458279.1:0-503 GCF_000754665.1 Bison bison bison | reverse complement strand
AAATAGGCAACGGGATCATACTTATCAGTAATTACCTTAAATGTAAATGGGTTGAATGCCCCAACCAAAAGACAAAGACTGGCTGAATGGATACAGAAACAAGACCCCTACATATGTTGTCTTCAAGAGACCCACCTCAAAACAGGGGACACATACAGACTGAAAGTGAAGGGCTGGAAAAAGATTTTTCATGCAAATAGGGACCAAAAGAAAGCAGGAGTACCAATACTCATATCAGATAAAATAGACTTTAAAACAAAGGCTGTGAAAAGAGACAAAGAAGGTCACTACATAATGATCAAAGGATCAATCCAAGAAGAAGATATAACAATTATAAATATATATGGACCCAACACGGGAGCACCACAGTACGTAAGACAAATGCTAACAAGTATGAAAGGAGAAATTAACAATAACACAATAATAGTGGGAGACTTTAATACCCCACTTACACCAATGGATAGATCAACTAAACAGAAAATTAACAAGGAAACACAAACTTT
>NW_011458278.1:0-539 GCF_000754665.1 Bison bison bison | reverse complement strand
ACCGAGTGAGCTTCCACCCCGGCGGAGCTCCAGCTCTGCGCCCAGGCGCGATAGCACAGAGCCCCGGCCGAGAGGCTGCTCTGGGCTGGGCGAGCCTCCCCAAGCCCTGCCCAGCTTCTAGCGTTCGCGCCCGGGAAGGAGCAGGCTGCGGGAGTGTGGGAGACGTGACTGGTGCCTGACTGGTGCCTCAGCTCAGCTCTCGCCTTCCCTTCGGACCTAGGAGCCAGGCGTCCTTGCAGAGGGCTTAGGGGCTGGGGGTGTGCACACTACCAAAGCCTCCCGCAGGGAGAGCTCTTTCCGAGGGAAAGGAAGCGCCCCAGGCTGCATTCCCAAGCTGGTGCTTCCCCGCCCAGACTAAGCGCCGCACGGAGGGAATCAGGGTCCCGGTGCCCCTGGCTTGGGGAGGCAGCTCCACAGCCAGAGTGTTGCTCCGTTTGTGCCCAGAAAGCGCCTGCCAGACCGTCCTTCCCTGGAGCTGTCCTCCCGCCTAGAGGCAGGTGGATGTGCTGTGCGGGCTTCCCCTGTGCGTTTGGGCTCCC
>NW_011458277.1:0-514 GCF_000754665.1 Bison bison bison | reverse complement strand
CTCAAATATGCCAGCAAAATTTGGAAAAACTCAGCAGTGGCACAGGACTGGAAAAAGGTCAGTTTTCATTCCAAATCCCAAAGAAAGGCAATGCCAAAGAATGCTCAAACTAACACACAATTGCACTCATCTCACACGCTAGTAAAGTAATGCTTAAAATTCTCCAAGCCAGGCTTCAGCAATATGTGAACCGTGAACTTCCTGATGTTCAAGCTGGTTTTAGAAAAGGCAGAGGAACCAGAGATCAAATTGCCAACATCCGCTGATCATGGAAAAAGTAAGAGAGTTCCAGAAAAACATCTATTTCTGCTTTCTTGACTATGCCAAAGCCTTTGACTGTGTGGATCACAATAAACTGTGGAAAATTCTGAAAGAGATGGGAATACCAGACCACCTGACCTGCCTCTTGAGAAACCTATATGCAGGTCAGGAAGCAACAGTTAGAACTGGACATGGAACAACAGACTGGTTCCAAATAGGAAAAGGATTCGTCAAGGCTGTATATTTATTTAAC
>NW_011458276.1:0-501 GCF_000754665.1 Bison bison bison | reverse complement strand
GAGGTCACCTGCACAAGTCGAGGGACCCCAGGGTGTCCTGCCTCAACCCGAGAAAGACCTCGAGAGACCTTCTTCAACACGTCTCGAGGCCAGATTCCCCTACTATGACTTGAGAGCAATGACGCGCTCCCCCTCGCCATTCGCATGGAGACCCGACTTCCTTGGCGCCCCACGAGAGGCTCACTGACCTCGCCGTCGTACCTCGCGAGAAACCGCACACTGGGGCCGCCGCTCGAGAATAACCCCGAGCCTCAACCGTCATCGCGACTTGAGGGCCTGTTGGGGGCCAGAGTGAGGTACTCCGCCCGTGACAAAGGTCATTGAGGAAGGAGGCTCGACATACACAAAGGCGGGATCGAGCCTCAGGAGTCCCCCTGGAAATCCTCGAGCGTCTACCCCCATAACCAGAGCTTCCCTACTTTACTACTTTGTGCTCTTACCTACACCTCTGACTTTACGGGGGGCTGTCCCCCACCACCTCTTTCGGAGAAGGAGTTAACC
>NW_011458275.1:0-520 GCF_000754665.1 Bison bison bison | reverse complement strand
TAGATGAGGTCTATTTGGCCCTGCAGTCACTCGAGAGCAATCCCCAGCTTTCCTTCGCAACTCGAATGGAAGATTTGGACTTCCCTGGGCCAACACAAGGCATCCTGAATTCCCCGTCGTAACTCGAGAATCCCGCCGCAACTCGCGAAAAACCACGTGGTTCCCCCGTCATCGCAAGATGAAGCCCTTTCCCGCTACAGCGTCTCAGGAGAAGTCCCACGTTAGGAATTGAGGTCGAACGGTACTTCGGCACCCTTGACTTGCGCCCCACAAAGTTCCCGGCATCCCGGTCTCCCTGGAGAGGAACACCGAGGTTTTTCCGGCACCACTTCCTCTGAGCCCCTTCTACCCTCCTGATCTCGACAGGAGGGTCGACTCCCCTGCTTTGTCTGGAAGGGGTTCCCGACCTTCCGGTCGCAACTCGGGATGAGGCCGGTCTCACGACGACATTCCAGACGTGGCCTCGTGGGTGCTTCCACATTGCGAAGCACCCCGATTTCCCGGTCCCCTCTTGATAAGA
>NW_011458274.1:0-504 GCF_000754665.1 Bison bison bison | reverse complement strand
CCAGGGTATGCGAAGGAGAGATGGCCTAGGCGACTATTTATATGCTATTGAGAGATGTCAAGAATAATAGAATGAGGAGAGCTCAGGAGGAAAATTCGGTGGAGAAAAGAGACTGAGTAGCTTGGTTTACGTGGGAGACCATTCAAAATTCAAGACAAGAAGTTTGCACCACTGACGTAGGCCGCAGGCGCCCTTTCGAACAGTGGAAGGTGCCTCACCCTAGACACCTTCTCGAGTGTGTCTTAGCAGCCCAGGCATAATTAGTAAGCGTGGTGGGTTCCGCGCTCCAGATGGAGACTCAGCTGGAAGTTAAAGGGAAGAATGACAAGGAACTTTATGAATTGGAGCTGTAAGTTAACTCTTTGACAGAGAGAGCGAGATGGTGTTGGGGGACAGCCCCCAGTGAAATCAGAGGTGAGGGCACAAAGCAATACAGTAAGCAGACTCTTGTTTTTTTTGGGGGGGCATGCTCTAGAATATCCGGGTGGACTCCTGAGGCTCGAT
>NW_011458273.1:0-517 GCF_000754665.1 Bison bison bison | reverse complement strand
TTAGATCTCAATTACAGGAGAAAAACTATTAAAAATTCCAACATATGGAGGCTGAACAACACGCTGCTGAATAACCAACAAATCACAGAAGAAAATCAAAAAAGAAATAAAAAATTGCATAGAAACGAATGAAAATGAAAACACAACAACCCAAAACCTGTGGGACACGGTAAAAGCAGTCCTAAGGGGAAAGTTCATAGCAATACAGGCACACCTCAAGAAACAAGAAAAAAGTCAAATAAATAACCTAACTCTACACCTAAAGCAACTAGAAAAGGAAGAAATGAAGAACCCCAGGGTTAGTAGAAGGAAAGAAATCTTAAAAATTAGAGCAGAAATAAATGCAAAAGAAACAAAAGAGACCATAGCAAAAATCAACAAAGCCAAAAGCTGGTTCTTTGAAAGGATAAATAAAATTGATAAACCATTAGCCAGACTCATCAAGAAACAAAGGGAGAAAAATCAAATCAACAAAATTAGAAACGAAAATGGAGATCACAACAGACAACACAGAAAT
>NW_011458272.1:4898-5201 GCF_000754665.1 Bison bison bison | reverse complement strand
GAGTCAGTGATGCCATCCAGCCATCTCATCCTCTGTCGTCCCCTTCTCCTCTTGCCCCCAATCCTCCCAGCATCAGAGTCTTGTCCAATGAGTCAGCTCTTCGCATGAGGTGGCCAAAGTAGTGGAGTTTCAGCTTCAGCATCATTCCCTCATACTTTGGTGCCATGCAAATACCCTGTCCCTAATCAAATTTCACCTACAGATTTTAGCCACCAGGGCTAATGTTTGCTGGAATGAATTTCCATAATAGAGGCTGTAAACTGCTGACTCTATGTCTGTTATTCTTTTATATTCATTTACTTT
>NW_011458272.1:0-435 GCF_000754665.1 Bison bison bison | reverse complement strand
ATGGTCACTTTTATACACTGAGATGTTATGCAAAAGTCACGCGGGGTCAGCAGTCCTGACTTTTATCAAAGTCAGGTGCTTCATACAAATGTTACACCATCTTCTGGCCAGGGGGCCTGCTGACAATTTATGACCCTCTCCTTGTGACAGCGGTCAGTCAACCAGGACACTTATTTCTCCAGGGGTGATTATTCTTAAAACAGACACCACCCAAATAAAGTTACATTCCTATAGGGTGAGGGTGTAGTGGGTTTTAGTTAAGGAAAGAATTTACTTAGCCTAAGGTCTAATGTGATTAATATCAAAGGTTAATACTTATTTCTCCTATATATTCATTAATGTGTGTAAGGGCAGGGGATGTGGAGTCTTAGCAACAAACATTGGCTCAACAAATGAAAAACCCTTCACCAATACAGTTTCTAATCAGCCCATTAT
>NW_011458271.1:0-515 GCF_000754665.1 Bison bison bison | reverse complement strand
ATCTTCATCATCTACTTGTTTGGTTTCTCCCTCGCTTTTCTTGGTTCTGGCTCTTTGTCTTTTTTCACGTAACATACATGGTCGTTCCATATTTTTAAGTACTTTTTTCTTTTTATTCTTGGAGGATATGGCCACAAGTCCCAGGGCTTCCTTTAAATAAACTGCCACCTAAGTATAAATATATTACATATTAGCTAAGTACGGAACAATATGCTATTTGTTTATCTCCAAAACTCTAGGGGAGTTATAAACACCCTTATCTTACAGATAAGGACATTTAGCATCAAAGAGACTAAATGGCAGCTGAAAAACCTATGACTACAAGTCTACATGACTCGAAAATCATAGCTTTGTCCCATGTTGATTTTAATCTTTTCTATTTAAAAAAAGAAAGAAAAAAAGAAAAAAGAAAGAAAAAAAAAAAAACACCACTGATCATTAGGTCAAATCACATGTAAAGGACAAATCTTTTTACAAAAGCACTATTTTACACTGTTTAGAAACATGGACTTTGG
>NW_011458270.1:0-501 GCF_000754665.1 Bison bison bison | reverse complement strand
CTGGACACAAAGCCTAGATGAGGTCTATTGGCCCTGCAGTCACTCGAGAGCAATCCCCCAGCTTTCCTTCGCAACTCGAATGGAAGATTGGACTTCCCTGGGCCAACACAAGAGGCATCCCGAATTCCCCGTCGTAACTCGAGAATCCCGCCGCAACTCGAGAAAAACCACGTGGTCCCCCCGTCATCGCAAGATGAAGCCCTTTCCCGCTACAGCGTCTCAGGAGAAGTCCCACGTTAGGAATTGGAGGTTGAAACGGTACTTGGCACCCTTGATGCGCCCCCAAAAGTTCCGTGGCATCCGGTTCTCCCTGGAGAGGAACACCGAGGTTTTCCGGCACCACTTCCTCTGAGCCCCTTCTACCCTCCTGATCTCGACAGGAGGGTCGACTCCCCTGCTTTGTCTGGAAGGGGTTCCCCACCGTCCGGTCGCACCTCAGGATGAGGCCGGTCTCACGACGACATTCCAGACGTGGCCTCGTGGGTGCTTCCACATTGCGAA
>NW_011458269.1:0-573 GCF_000754665.1 Bison bison bison | reverse complement strand
GTCTGCTCAGCTCTTTGAGTATTGCCTCCTCGAGGTCCCTGTTCGGTCGCCACCTGCCGGGGGACCAGCCCCAACTGATCCAGGGTATTCGAAGGAGAGATGGCCTAGGCGACTATTTATATGCTAATCACAGATGTCAAGAATAATAGTATGAGGAGAGCTCAGTAGGAAAATTCGGTGGAGAAAAGAGACTGAGTAGCTTGGTTTACGCGGAAGACCAACCAAACTCCAAGACAAAAAGTTTGCACCACTTACGTAGGCCGCAGGCGCCCTCTCGGATAGCGAAAGGTGCCTCACCCTAGACAGCTTCTCGAGTGGGTCTTAGCAGCCCAGGCATAATTAGTAAGCCTGGTGGGTTCCATGCTCCAGATGGAGACTCAGCTGGAAGTTAAAGGGAAGAATGACAAGGAACTTTAGGAATTGGAGCTGTAAGTTAACTCTTTGACAGAGAGAGCGAGATGGTGGTGGGGGACAGCCCCCAGTGAAATCAGAGGTGAGAGCACAAAGCAATACAGTAGGCAGACTCCAGTTTTTTTTTGGGGGGAGATGCTCGAGAATATCCGGGTGGACTAG
>NW_011458268.1:0-549 GCF_000754665.1 Bison bison bison | reverse complement strand
ATACACACACACACACACACACACACACACACACACACTTTGAGTGTGGTCTTTGGAAATACTTGTGTTCGTAGTTGCTGGGTTGAGCCCAACTTTATACAACCCATGGACTGCGGCCCATCAGCCTCCTCTGTCCGTGGCATTTCCCAGGCGAGGATACTGGGAGTGGGTTGCCATTTCCTTCTCCGCGGGATCTTCCCGACCCAGGGATCAAAGCCCAGTCTCCTGCGCGCGGATGCCTTGCCATCTGAACCAGGACATTGCTAATTCCCTAGGCAAAATACAAAGAATAGAGCTCGTGTTCTACTAAATGGAAAGATGATTTCAAAAACAGAAGCTGTCCTTTGTTGGTATCTTTGAATCTTTATGTAGTTTTCGTTGATTTTTACTGTTAAGGCTAACTGAACAAGGCAAGAGAGAAACCCCAGAATTGAAAAGCAATTGACGGTTTTGAAAGAAACATGTGCAGGTGAAGCTCTCTTCCTTTTTGAGAGATGGTTAAATGCAAAATCTTGATTCAACACATATGACTTTTGTGCACTTTCTTTC
>NW_011458267.1:0-529 GCF_000754665.1 Bison bison bison | reverse complement strand
AAAGAAACGACATGGTGAGACCAAAGTTTCGGTGAAACAAGGCCCGCTACTTTATTTTTCAAAGTAGTTTTTATACCTTAAGTTATGCATAGAGGATAATGGGGGAAGGGGTAGAATCTTGCAGCAAACCAGGCTTTCTTCCTGCAAACTTACCATATGCAAAAGCTTAGGTGATTTGCATCATCTTCTGGCCCGGAGGCCTGTTACCATTTTAAGACCTTTTCTTCAGAAAACTTATTTTTCTCTAAAGGTGGTTGGTCAGGAGCCACCCTCCAAAAAAGCATTAGATAAAGTTGCATTCCTACAGAGCAAAGGTGTGGTGGGCTATAACAAGAAAAAGAATTAACTCAAGGGTCCCAGGTTACAAACATTAAAGCTACTACTTACACCAATTATATGAATCAATACACTGCCAGGGACACAGCAGGTAAGGGATATGGAAACTTAGCAGCAAACAATGGCCCAACAAGTGAAAAGCCATTCACCAATACAATTTCTAATCAATCTTTTAATTACTCAAAAGAATCTG
>NW_011458266.1:0-525 GCF_000754665.1 Bison bison bison | reverse complement strand
AAGTACTTTTTTCTTTTTATTCTTGGAGGATGTGCCACAAGTCCCAGTGCTTCCTTTAAATAAACTAGCCACCTAAGTATAAATATATTACATATTAGCTAAGTATGGAACAATATGCTATTTGTTTATCTCCAAAACTCTAGGGGAGTTATAAACACCCTTATCTTACAGATAAGGACATTTAGCATCAAAGAGACTAAATGGGAGCTGAAAAACCTATGACTACAAGTCTACATGACTCGAGAATCATAGCTTTGTCCCATGTTGATTTTAATCTTTTCTATTTAAAAAAGAAAGAAGAAAAAAAAAAACCAACCACTGATCATTAGGTCAAATCACATGTAAAGGACAAATCTTTTTACAAAAGCACTATTTTACACTGTTTAGAAACATGGACTTTGGAGTCAAAGAAGATTAAACTGGAATTCTAAGTTAACCGCACACCAGCTGCATCTTTTTCGGCAAATTTATAATTTTTAAATGTGTTTCCGTATCTTAAAGACAAACAAGCTTATTTCCAAGACT
>NW_011458265.1:0-535 GCF_000754665.1 Bison bison bison | reverse complement strand
AAAATCCACGTGGTTCACTCGTCATCGCAAGATGAAGCCCTTTCCTGCTACAGTGTCTCAGGAGAAGTCCACGTTAGGTATTGGAGGTCGAAATGGTACTTGGCACCCTTGATGCGACCCACAAAGTGCCCCGACATCCCGGTCTCCCTCGAGAGGAACACCGAGGTTTTCCGGCACCACTTCCTCTGAGCCCCTTCTACCCTCCTGATCTGGACAGGAGGGTCGACTCCCCTGCTTTGTTTGGAGGGTGTTCCCGACCTTCCGGTCGCACCTCAGGATGAGGCCAGTATCACGACGACATTTCAGACGTGGCCTCGTGGGTGCTTCCAGATTCCGAAGGACCCCGATTTCCCGGTCCCCTCTTGATAAGAACCCGATGCCCGGACACCTCTTCGAACTCCACCGTGTGAATGAAGTCAACAGGAAGGGGCAGTGACTCGCCCGTGCATCGTCGGGAAAAGACCCCCAGGATCCAAATACCGCTCAACAAGTGGCCTGTCTCCCCGGGAACACCTCGAGAGGCAAGCGGAGTTCC
>NW_011458264.1:0-521 GCF_000754665.1 Bison bison bison | reverse complement strand
TTATGTTGAGGTATGTTCTTCTATTTCTGCTTTCTGGTAGAGTTTTTATCTATAAAATGGTATGTTTGAATTTTTGTCAAAAGGCTTTCTCTGCATCTATTGAGATAATCATATGGTTTTACTTTTTCAATTTGTTAATGTGTTGTATTACATTGATTGATTTGCGGATATTGAAGAATCCTTGCATCCCTGGGATAAAGCCCACTTGATCATGGTGTATGATCTTTTTAATGTGTTGTTGGATTCTGATTGCTAGAATTTTGTTAAGGATTTTTGCATCTATGTTCATCAGTGATATTGGCCTGTAGTTTCTTTTTTTGTGGGATCTTTGTCAGGTTTTGGTATTAGGGTGATGGTGGCCTCATAGAATGAGTTTGGAAGTTTACCTTCCTCTGCAATTTTTTGGAAGAGTTTGAGCAGGATAGGTGTTAGCTCTTCTCTAAATTTTTGGTAGAATTCAGCTGTGAAGCCGTCTGGACCGGGGCTTTTGTTTGCTGGAAGATTTTTATTACAGTTTCAAT
>NW_011458263.1:0-507 GCF_000754665.1 Bison bison bison | reverse complement strand
AACTCGAATGGAAGATTGGACTCCCTGGGCCAACACAAGAGGCATCCTCGAATTCCCCGTCGTATCTCGAGAATCCTGCCGCAACTCGAGAAATCCACGTGGTTCCCCCGTCATGGCAAGATGAAGCCCTTTCCCGCTACAGTGTCTCAGGAGAAGTCCCACGTTAGGTATTGGAGGTCGAAACGGTACTTGACACCCTTGATGCGACCCACAAAGTTCCCCGACATCCCGGTCTCCCTCGAGAGGAACACCGAGGTTTTCCAGCACCACTTCCTCTGAACCCCTTCTACCCTCCTGATCTGGACAGGAGGGTCGACTCCCCTGCTTTGTCTGGAAGGGGTTCCCGACCTTCCGGTCACACCTCAGGATGAGGCCGGTCTCACGACGACATTCCAGACGTGGCCTCGTGGGTGGTTCCACATTCCGAAGGACCCCGATTTCCCGGTCCCCTCTTGATAAGAACCCGATGCATGGACACCTCTACGAACTCCAGCCTGTGAATGAAGT
>NW_011458262.1:0-575 GCF_000754665.1 Bison bison bison | reverse complement strand
TTGCCTCTCGAGGGTGTTCCCGGGGGAGACAGGCCACTTGTCGAGCGGTATTTGGAACCTGGGGGGCTTTTTCCCGACGATGCACGGGCGAGTCACTGCCCTTTCGTGTTGACTTCATTCACAGGGGTGAAGTTCGAAGAGGTGTCCGGGCATCGGGTTCTTATCAAGAGGGGACCGGGAAATCGGGGGTCCTTCGGAATGTGGAACCACCCACGAGGCCACGTCTGGAATGTCGTCGTGAGACCGGCCTCATCCTGAGGTGCGACCGGAAGGTCGGGAACCCCTTCCAGACAAAGCAGGGGAGTCGACCCTCCTGTCCAGTTCTGGAGGGTAGAAGGGGCTCAGAGGATGTGGTGCCGGAAAACCTCGGTGTTCCTCTCGAGGGAGACCGGGATGTCGGGGAACTTTGTGGGTCGCATCAAGGGTGCCAAGTACCGTTTCGACCTCCAATACCTAACGTGGGACTTCTCCTGAGACACTGTAGCGGGAAAGGGCTTCATCTTGCGATGACGGGGCAACCACATGGATTTTCTCGAGTTGCGGCAGGATTCTCGAGTTACGATGGGGAATTCAGG
>NW_011458261.1:0-526 GCF_000754665.1 Bison bison bison | reverse complement strand
AACGGGATCATACTTATTAGTAATTACCTTAAAACGTAAAATGGTTGAATGCCCCAACCAAAAGACAAAGACTGGCTGAATGGATACAAAAACAAGACCCCTACATACGTTGTCTACAAGAGACCCACCTCAAAACAGGGGACACATACAGACTGAAAGTGAAGGGCTGGAAAAAGATTTTCCATGCAAATTGGGACCAAAAGAAAGCAGGAGTCACAATACTCGTATCGGATAAATTAGACTTTAAAACAAAGGCTGTGAAAAGAGACAAAGAAGGTCACTACAGAATGATCAAAGGATCAATCCAAGAAGAAGATATAACAATTATAAATATATATCCACCCAACATGGGAGCACTGTAGTATGTAAGACAAATCCTAACAAGTATGAAAGGAGAAATTAACAATAACACAATAATAGTGGGAGACTTTAATACCCCACTCACACTTATGGATAGATCAACTAAACAGAAAATTAACAAGGAAAAAAAAACAAAAAACAAAAACATGTATCTATAAAGCTCACT
>NW_011458260.1:0-525 GCF_000754665.1 Bison bison bison | reverse complement strand
GGAGGAAATCAAACCTACCTGACTTCAGGCTCTATTACAAAAGCCACAGTTATCAAGACAGTATGGTACTGGCACAAAGACAGAAATATTGATCAATGGAACAAAAATAGAAAGCCCAGAGATAAATCCACGCACATATGGACACCTTATCTTTGACAAAGGAGGCAAGAATATACACTGGATTAAAGACAATCTCTTTAACAAGTGGTGCTGGGAAAACTGGTCAACCACTTGTAAAAGAATGAAACTAGAACACTTTCTAACACCTTACACAAAAATAAACTCAAAATGGATTAAAGATCTAAACGTAAGACCAGAAACTATAAAACTCCTTGTGGAGAACATAGGCAAAACACTCTCCGACATACATCACAGCAGGATCCTCTATGACCCACCTCCCAGAATATTGGAAATAAAAGCAAAAATAAACAAATGGGACCTAATTAAACTCAAAAGCTTCTGCACAACAAAGGAAACTATTAGCAAGGTGAAAAGGCAGCCTTCAGAATGGGAGAAAATAATAGC
>NW_011458259.1:0-509 GCF_000754665.1 Bison bison bison | reverse complement strand
CCATGCATATATGGACACCGTATCTTTGACAAAAGGAAGTCTATAATATATAACGGATTAAAAGACAATCTCTTTAACAAGTGGTGCTGGGAAATCTGATCAACCACTTGTAAAAGAATGAAACTAGAACACTTCTAACACCATACACAAAAATAAACTCAAAATGGATATAGATCTAAACATAAGACCAGAAACTATAAAACTCATAGAGGAGAATGTAGGCAAAACACTCTCTGACATACATCACAGCAGGATCCTCTATGACCCACCTTCCAGAATATTGGAAATAAAAGCAAAAATAAACAAATGGGACCTAAGTAAACTTATACGCTTCTGCACATCAAAGAAAACTATTAGCAAGGTGAAAAGGCAGCCTTCAGAATGGCAGAAAATAATAGCAAATGAAGCAACTGACAAACAACTAATCTCAAAAATATACAAGCAACTCTTACAGCTCAACTCCAGAAAAATAAATGACCCAATCAAAAAATGGGCCAAAGAACTAAATA
>NW_011458258.1:0-532 GCF_000754665.1 Bison bison bison | reverse complement strand
CCACAGTCATCAAAGACAGTATGGTACTGGCACAAAAGACAGAAAATATAGATCAATGGAACAAAACAGAAAGCCCAGAGATAAATCCATGCACCTATGGACACCTTATCTTTGACAAAGGAGGCAAGAATATACAATGGAGAAAAGGCAATCTCTTTAACAAGTGGTGCTGGGAAACCTGGTCAACCAATTGTAAAAGAATGAAACTAGAACACTTTCTAACACCATATACAAAAATAAACTCAAAATGGATTAAAGATCTAAACGTAAAACCAGAAACTATAAAACTCCTAGAGGAGAACACAGGCAAAACACTCTCCGACATACATCACAGCAGGATCCTCTGTGACCCACCTCCCAGAATATTGGAAATAAAAGCAAAAATAAACAAATGGGACCTAATTAAAAGCTTCTGCACAACAAAGGAAAGTATAAGCAAGGTGAAAAGACAGCCTTCAGAATGGGAGAAAATAATAGCAAATGAAGCAACTGACAAACAACTAATCTCAAAAATATACAAGCAACTCCTACA
>NW_011458257.1:0-533 GCF_000754665.1 Bison bison bison | reverse complement strand
AGGCGTTTGGAGAGAGGTCGAGAGATTGGTCTCTAGGCCATACAGGAGACGAAGGCCCTTGCCGGGGACCAGCCCCGGCTGATCCAGGGTATTCGAAGGAGAGTCGGCATAGGCGAGGATCAGGATACAATAGCTTCAATTAGATATTAATTAAAGATATAAAGAGTAATAGAATAAGGATAGCTCAGTAGGAAAATTCAGTGGAGAAAAGAGGCTGAGTAGCTTGGTTTACGCGGGAGACCAATAAAACTTCAAGACAAGAAGTTTGCACCACTTACGTAGGCCGCAGGCGTCCTTCCGTTCTCCCGAAGGAGAGGAGACACTGAGGCCTCCCCGGTCGGATCTTAGAAGCCCAGGCATAATTAGTAAGCATGGTGGGTTCCGCGCTCCAGAGGGAGACTCAGCCAGAGTGGGAGAGAGAGCGACATGGGGAGACCAGTATTTCGAGAAACTGATCCCAATTCTTTATTTTCCAGAGTCTGTTTTTATACACTGAGATGTTATACAAAAGTCACGTGGGAACAGCAGTCCTG
>NW_011458256.1:0-601 GCF_000754665.1 Bison bison bison | reverse complement strand
CAAAGGGGCAGTGACTCGCCCGTGCATCGACGGAAAAAAACCCCAGGTTCCAAAATCAGCTCGACAAGTGGCCTCTCTCCCCGGGGACACCTCGAGAGGCAAGCGGAGTTCCATGCCTCAACCCAAGACGAGGCCTGACTCTCCTGTCCCCCAGTCTGCAGGGACCCTGCGATCGGAGTCCGAAATCAGAGGAACCCTGAGGTTCCTGCCTCAACTGGAGATGAGGCCCTCTTCCAATGCACCAAACCCCGTGGAGCCCCGAGGGGCCCCTCCCACCTCCAGTTTCCCTGACTTCTCAGAGCCACCATGAGAAGCCCCCTGAGGTCACCTGCACAAGTCGAGGGAAGCCAGGGTTTCCCGCCTCAACCCGAGAAAGACCTCGAGAGACCTTCTTCAACACGTCTCGAGGCCAGATTCCCCTACCATGACTCGAGAGCCATGACGCGCTCCCCCTCGCCACTCGCATGGAGACCCGACTTCCCTGGCGCCCCACGAGAGGCTCACTGACCTCGCCGTCGTACCTCGTGAGAAACCGCACCCTGGGGCCGCCGCTCGAGAACCACCCCGAGACTCCCCCGTCATCGCGGAGATGAGGGCCTTC
>NW_011458255.1:0-504 GCF_000754665.1 Bison bison bison | reverse complement strand
CAAACAGAAGAAGATATAACAGAGGGAAACGCCTTGGAAGCTACAGGCAATAGATCAAAACCCTGTGGTTACTACGGACTACATAGGAAGGGGCCTATAGATCTTGAGAAATATAAATCTGACCAAGGAACTAACCAAAAATGAACTGAACCCACAACACCCACAAAAAAAAAAAACAAAAAAGTCCTAGATATATTTTTATTATTTTTACGATCATTCTTTCTTTTTTTTTAATTAAAAAAAAATTTTAAGTCCTCTGTTGTTCCTTTAATTTTCACTTTTATAACCTATTACTTTGCAAAAAAAAAAGACCCTATTTTTTTCTTCTTCAGCAAACTTCATATATATATATTTTATAATTTTTTTGACCTTGGTTTTTTTTTTGGTTTGTTTTTGTTTTTTTCTTCTTTTCTTTAACATTGTATTTTTGAAATTCCAAACTCTACTCTAGATTTTTAATTTTCGCTTTTTGGTATATGTTATCAATTTTGTACCTATAGTTTT
>NW_011458254.1:0-532 GCF_000754665.1 Bison bison bison | reverse complement strand
TTCCTGTGATTTCAGACTCCGATCGCAGGGGTCCCTGCAGACTGGGGGACAGGAGAGTCAGGCCTCGGTCTTGGGTTGAGGCATGGAACTCCGCTTGCGTCTCGAGGTGTCCCCGGGGGAGAGAGGCCACTTGTCGAGCAGTATTTGGAACCTGGGGGTCTTTTCCGGACGATGCACGGGCGAGTCACTGCCCCTTCGTGTTGACTTCATTCACAGGGTGGAGTTCGGAGAGGTGTCCGGACATCGGGTTCTTACCAAGAGGGGACCGGGAAATCGGGGTGCTTCGCAATGTGGAAGCACCCACGAGGCCACGTCTGGAATGTCGTCGTGAGACCGGCCTCATCCTGAGGTGCGACCGGAAGGTCTGGAACACCTTCCAGACAAAGCAGGGGAGTCGACCCTCCTGTGGAGATCAGGAGGGTAGAAGGGGCTCAGAGGAAGTGGTGCCGGAAAACCTCGGTGTTCCTCTCCAGGGAGACCGGGATGCCGGGGAACTTTGTGGGGGCGCATCAAGGGTGCCAAGTACCGTTTC
>NW_011458253.1:0-500 GCF_000754665.1 Bison bison bison | reverse complement strand
TCCAGCCGTAATCAGTTCCCTAAGTGTTCTCCACCGTCTGGAACACACAGAAATTCACAGAGTTGGGTAGAGTAGAGGGTTAGGGAGGAGACACAGGCGACCTGGTGGAGAAAAGGAGAGTCTAAAGGGAGAGAGAGCAGTCAAGCCAGTATTCTTGCTCCCTAGTGAAAAATGGGTCCTGAAGATTGGGTTCTTAAAGGGTACAAAATTGGTAACGAAATACATAAAAGCAAAATTAAAAATCTAGAGTAGAAGTTTGGAATTTCAAAAATACGATGTTAAAGAAAAGAAGAAGGAAAAGAAAGAGAGAAAAAACGAACAAACAAAAACAAACAAGGTCGCGAAAATTGTAAAGAGAGTACAGGTACAAAATTGATAACTAATACCAAAAAGCAAAAATTAAAAATCTAGAGTAGAGTTTGGAATTTCAAAAATACAATGTTAAAAAAAAAAAAGAAGAAGAAGAAAAATAAAGAGAGAAAACAGACAAACAAAAACAA
>NW_011458252.1:0-522 GCF_000754665.1 Bison bison bison | reverse complement strand
TCCATGCGAGTGGGCGAGGGGGAGCGCGTCATTGCTCCCGAGCCATGCTAGGGGAAGTCTGGCCTCGAGACGTGTTGAAGAAGGTCTCTCGAGGTCTTTCCCGGGTTGAGGCAGGAAACCCTGGGTTCCCTCGACTTGTGCAGGTGACCTCAGGGGGCTTCTCATGGTGGCTCTGAGAAGCCAGGGAAACTGGAGGTGGGAGGGGCCTCTCGGGACTCCACGGGGCTTGGTGCATTGGAAGAGGGCCTCATCTCCAGTTGAGGCAGGAACCGCAGGGTACCTCTGATTTCAGACTCCGATCGCAGGCTCCCTGCAGACTGGGGACAGGAGAGTCAGGCCTCGTCTTGGGTTGAGGCATGGAACTCCGCTTGCCTCTCGAGATGTCCCCGGGGAGAGAGGCCGCTTGTCGAGCTGTATTTGGAACCTGGGGTTTTTTCCGAACGATGCACGGAAACACTGCCCCTTCGTGTGGACTTCATTCACAGGGTGGAGTTCGGAGAGGTGTCCGGGCATCGGGTTCTT
>NW_011458251.1:0-515 GCF_000754665.1 Bison bison bison | reverse complement strand
TCGTCTTGGGTTGAGGCATGGAACTCCGCTTGCCTCTCGAGGTGTCCCCGGGGAGAGAGGCCACTTGTCGAGCGGTATTTGGAACCTGGGGGTTCTTTCCGGACGATGCACAGGCGAGTCACTGCCCTTCGTGTTGACTTCATTCACAGGGTGGAGTTCGGAGAGGTGTCCGGGCATCGGGTTCTTAGCAAGAGGGGACCGGGAAATCGGGGTGCTTCGCAATGTGGAAGCACCCACGAGGCCACGTCTGGAATGTCGTCGTGAGACCGGCCTCATCCTGAGGTGCGACCGGAAGGTCGGGAACTCCTTCCAGACAAAGCAGGGGAGTCGACCCTCCTGTGGAGATCAGGAGGGTAGAAGGGGCTCAGAGGAAGTGGTGCCGGAAAACCTCGGTGTTCCTCTCCAGGGAGACCGGGATGCCGGGGAACTTTGTGGGGGCGCATCAAGGGTGCCAAGTACCGTTTCGACCTCCAATTCCTAACGTGGGACTTCTCCTGAGACGCTGTAGCGGGAAA
>NW_011458250.1:0-534 GCF_000754665.1 Bison bison bison | reverse complement strand
AACGCACCCGGGAGACAGGCATTCACTCGAGTGGAAAAGCAAAAGAAACCCCGCTCTGCTCTCGAGTCGCGACGGGTATCTCTTGGAGCTCACTGGGTGGACTAAAGGGAGTCAAGCCTCCTGAGGCGTTTGGAGAGAGGTCGCGAGGCTGGCCTCGAGGCCATGCATGAGACGAAGGCCCTCATCTCCGCGATGACGGGGGAGTCTCGGGGTGGTTCTCGAGCGGCGGCCCCAGGGTGCGGTTTCTCACGAGGTACGACGGCGAGGTCAGTGAGCCTCTCGTGGGGCACCAGGGAAGTCGGGTCTCCGTGCGAGTGGCGAGGGGGAGCGCGTCATTGCTCTCGAGTCATGGTAGGGGAATCTGGCCTCGAGACGTGTTGAAGAAGGTCTCTCGAGGTCTTTCTCGGGTTGAGGCGGGAAACCCTGGCTTCCCTCGATTTGTGCAGGTGACCTCAGGGGGCTTCTCATGGTGGCTCTGAGAAGTCAGGGAAACTGGAGGTGGGAGGGGCCTCTCGGGACTCCCCTGGGTTTGGT
>NW_011458249.1:0-554 GCF_000754665.1 Bison bison bison | reverse complement strand
AAAACTTATTTTTCTCTAAAAGGTGGTTGGTCAGGAGCCAACCCTCCAAAAAAAGACATTAGATAAAAGTTGCATTCCTACAGAGCAAAGGTGTGGTGGGCTATAACAAGAAAAAGAATTAACTCAACGGTCACAGGTTACAAACATTAAAGCTACTACTTACACCAATTATATGAATCAATACACTGCCAGGGACACAGCAGGTAAGGGATATGGAAACTTAGCAGCAAACAATGGCCCAACAAGTGAAAAACCATTCACCAATACAATTTCTAATCAATCTTTTAATTACTCAAAAGAATCTGTGTTTAGACAGTTTAGAACATCTCCTGCCTCTCACAGTTGGGAGGCTCTGAACAGTCACATGTGGCCGGAAAAACCTATTCAGGCAGGCTAGAGGATTTCCAAAGGACTTTGTAGGTTAAACACTGTCACACCCAGGAATTATTAACTGGAACTGTAAGCTAACTCTTTTTTCAGAGAGAGGTAGTGGGGGAGAGCCCCCCGTAAAGTCAGAGGTTTAGGTGAAAGCACAAGCAGAAAGTAGGCAGACT
>NW_011458248.1:0-517 GCF_000754665.1 Bison bison bison | reverse complement strand
GCAAAATCTGGAAAAACTCAGCAGTGGCCACAGGACTGAAAAAGGTCAGTTTTCATTCCAAATCCCAAAAGGAAAGGCAATGCCAAATAATGTTCAAACTACCACAAAATTGCACTCCTCTCACACGCTAGTCAAGCAATGCTCAAAAGTCTCCAAGCCACGCTTCAGCAATACGTGAACCGTGAACTTCCAGATGTTCAAGCTGGTTTTAGAAAAGGCAGAGGAACCAGAGATCAAATTGCCATCTGCTGGACCATCGAAAAGCAACAGAGTTCCAGAAGAACATCTATTTCTGCTTTATTGACTATGCCAAGCCTTTGACTGTGTGGATCACAATAAACTGTGGAAAATTCTGAAAGAGTTGGGAATACCAGACCACCTGACCTGCCTCTTGAGAAACCTATATGCAGGTCAGGAAGCAACAGTTAGAACTGGACATGGAACAACAGACTGGTTCCAAATAGGAAAAGGAGTCCGTCAAGGCTGTATATTGTCACCCTGCTTATTTAACTTCTAT
>NW_011458247.1:0-523 GCF_000754665.1 Bison bison bison | reverse complement strand
ACCCCGGGGAGACAGGCATGCATCTCGAGTGGAAAGCAAAAGAACCCCCGCTCTGCTCTCGAGTCGCCACGGGTATCTCTTGGAGCTCACTGGGTGGACTAAAGGGAGTCAAGCCTCCTGAGGCGATTGGAGAGAGGTCGCGAGGTTGGCCTCTAGGCCATGCAGGAGACGAAGGCCCTCATCTCCGCGATGACGGGGGAGTCTCGGGGCGGTTCTCGAGCGGTGGCCCCAGGGTGCGGTTTCTCACGAGGTACGACAGCGAGGTCAGTGAGCCTCTCGTGGGCGCCAGGGAAGTCGGGTCTCCATGCGAGTGGCGAGGGGGAGCGCGTCATTGCTCTCGAGTAATGTTAGGGGAATCTGGCCACGAGACGTGTTGAAGAAGGTCTCTTGAGGTCTTTCTCGGCTTGAGGCAGGAAACCCTGGCTTCCCTCGACTTGTGCAGGTGACCTCAGGGGGCTTCTCATGGTGGCTCTGAGAAGTCAGGGAAACTGGAGGTGGGAGGGGCCTCTCGGGACTCCACGGG
>NW_011458246.1:0-508 GCF_000754665.1 Bison bison bison | reverse complement strand
TGCTTATTGTCTGCTGATTGCGTGGTTCGTGTCTGCTCAGCTCTTTGAGTATTGCCTCCTGAGGTCCCTGTTCGGTCGCCCCCTGCCGGGGACCAGCCGCAACTGATCCAGGGTATTCGAAGGAGAGATGGCCTAGGTGACTATTTATATGCTAATCAGAGATGTCAAGAATAATAGTATGAGGAGAGCTCAGTAGGAAAATTCGGTGGAGAAAAGAGACTGAGTAGCTTGGTTTACGCGGAAGACCAATCAAACTTCAAGACAAGAAGTCTGCACCACTTACGTAGGCCGCAGGCGCCCTCTCGAATAGCGAAAGGTGTCTCACCCTAGACACCTTCTCGAGTGGGTCTTAGCAGCCCAGGCATAATTAGGAAGCGTGGTGGGTTCCGCGCTCCAGATGGAGACTCAGCTGGAAGTTAAAGGGAAGAATGACAAGGAACTTTATGAATTGGAGCTGTAAGTTAACTCTTTGACAGACAGAGCGAGATGGTGGTGGGGGACAGCCCCC
>NW_011458245.1:0-512 GCF_000754665.1 Bison bison bison | reverse complement strand
TTGCTCTCGAGTGACTGCAGGGCCAAATAGACCTCATCTAGGCTTGTGTCCAGAAGCCAATGCTCCTCTCCAGGGGGCGACCGGGATCTCGGGGTTGCATTCCAGACGCACCCTGGGAGACAGGCATTCATCTCGAGTGGAAGCAAAGAACCCCGCTCTGCTCCCGAGTGGCGACGGGTAGCTCTTGGAGCTCACTGGGTGGACTAAAGGGAGTCAAGCCTCCTGAGGCGTTTGGAGAGAGGTCGCGAGGTTGACCTCTAGGCCATGCAGGAGACGAAGGCCCTCATCTCCGCGATGACGGGGGAGTCTCGGGGTGGTTCTCGAGCGGCGGCCCCAGTGTGCGGTTTCTCACGAGGTACGACGGCGAGGTCAGTGAGCCTCTCGTGGGGCGCCAGGGAAGTCGGGTCTCCATGCGAGTGGCGAGGGTGAGCGCGTCATTGCTCTCGAGGCATGGTAGGGGAATCTGGCCTCGAGACGTGTTGAAGAAGGTCTCTCTAGTTCTTTCTGCCGTT
>NW_011458244.1:0-529 GCF_000754665.1 Bison bison bison | reverse complement strand
GGGAGGCGGCGGGCGCCGAGACCGACGACCCCGGGGCCGCGCGGGCCTGAGCAGCGAATGGGGATCGGGGGGAGGCCCCGCTCAGCGAGCGCGGCCGGGTCTGGAGTGGCCGCGGGTCGGAGGGCGCCGAGACCTCCGCACCCCTCAGCCCAGCCCCCAGGCCCGCGCGCACGCACGCACGCACGCCCTCCCGGTCAATGGGGGGTCCCCGGAAGCCCCTCGGGCCCCGGCCGGCCAGGCGCTTGCTGGGTCTGGTGTTGGCGGTGTTCGGGGGCGGCGGGCCGGCGTCAGCAGGCTGGAGTCCGGTCGCGGGTCGTGCGGCTCAAGTACAGCACGCCCCGCGACGAGAGGTGCGGCCCGTTGGCCCGACCTGCAGGGCAGAGCGAAAGGGAGGCGAAGCGCAAGGCTCTTAGGGCGCCCCGAGCCAACCGCCACCGTCTCAGGCCGGATCAGCCTGAAGGCGCCCGATCTCGTCTGATCTCGGAAGCTAAGCAGGGTCGGGCCTGCTTAGTATCTTGGATGGGAGACC
>NW_011458243.1:0-569 GCF_000754665.1 Bison bison bison | reverse complement strand
ATCAAGACTCTCATAGGCAGATATTTTCGAGTGTAATTCGTGTTCATAGTTTATCTAAAAGCTCATATCGCATTTAATTTTTCGTTTTGTTCCTGTTCTTTCGAGGTACTTTCTTGTTGACAAGCTTGTGACAGATAGAACGATATAGCAATTTTTACCTTAGAACAAACCGAGGCACTATGAACATTTTGTGCTTCATGTTGATGACTCTTAGACATGTCTACAGTAGAGAGCAAAACAAAACTACTAGATATTTCATATTGACTAGTTCCCAGTTCACGGGACTCTGACATTCCCTGAGGTCAAAGTTTTCTTGTATTGGAAGCAGTTGGGTTTGCAAGGGCTGCCTTGTCTTGAGACCATTGAAATAAGAACTCAGAACTTGAGCACTATTATCAAAAATCACAAGGCTCACACTGACACAGACATCAATCCAGACAGACAAGACAAGACATCTTCCAGTTTTCCGCCTGAGATGGAAAAGATTTCTTTGAGCCGATTTTTCTGGGGAGTGGGGGGTGGGGCTGGCGGCCAGGCAGGCTTTGGGAAGGAGCTCATGGTTTGGAATT
>NW_011458242.1:0-523 GCF_000754665.1 Bison bison bison | reverse complement strand
ACACCAAAACTTGTACTGCACACGGTCCCCACTGGAAAAGGCCCCCTCAGCAGGACAGCCCAGATGCTGCCATGAAAGGCAGCAGGGTGCCCTCCTCCTTGTTTTCTGCCTGGGCGGCCACCGGGTTTTGAAACCCATGCACCCTACTAAGTTTCTAGGGTGCCATTCGTGGACCCTTCCCTTTCCCATCCCAGCAGGTGGTCAAGGGCCCGCTGGCCTCCAAAGTGCCAGAAGCAGGGCTGGGCCAGCCGGCCAGAGTTCAGGGTTCTGGCCCTTGGACTTGCAGCGGACACTAGGCTGCTTGGGAAAACCGCGCGGCTCTGACCTTTCAGCAAAGGGGTGGAGCGGTCAAGGCCTTGAGCCCAAAGGCGAGGCCTTTCTGCGACCGCCAGGTTGTGCCAACAGAGGGCGGACTACGTGGTTCCCTGCTCCACGCAGTCCCAGTTCCCTGACCTGTGGTCCGCACCCCTCGGCCGCGCCCACTGGATGCCGATCCTTGGGGACCCAGGAGCGCACGCAGTGG
>NW_011458241.1:0-551 GCF_000754665.1 Bison bison bison | reverse complement strand
GCGACGGGGAGCCGCCGCCCGCCACGCCGCACAGCCCGCCAGACGCGACCGGAGGATCCGCGCCGCGCGGATCCGCGGCCGTTTGTGGGGGGAGGGGGGTGGGGAAGGCAGTCGTGGCCGGCGCCACGGGCGAAAGGCGGCGTGGGGTGGGGTGGGGGCGTGGGGAGCTTGCGGAGCAAACCCCTCACCACCCACCCCGAACCCTCGGGGCCAACCTCGAGGGACGTGGCGGGGAGGGCCGGGCTATCGGGAAGAGGGGACGCACGCCGGAGGGCGACGCCACCACCGGGCGCGGGGCAGGGTGGCGGGGCGCCCCCGGCCGGTGGGGGGGAACGGAGGCGCGGAGGGGCCGGCGGCGGGAGGAGGGGCGCGGGCGGGCAAGCAGGCGGAGGAGAACCCGCCTCTTCCCACCCGATAGCCCCACAACTCTGCCACGCCGCCCCCCCACCTCTCTCGCGCGGCTCCTCGCCCCCCAGACACACCGGGGAGTAGCCCCCAACCGGCCCCCGACCGCCCGTGGTGGGGGGGGCGGGGCGCCCTCCGGACGCGTC
>NW_011458240.1:0-604 GCF_000754665.1 Bison bison bison | reverse complement strand
TGGAGTCTGTCTCGGAATCTTCATGTATTTCTGCCTCTGTATCTCCTGACAGCCAGCCGCCGGCCCGTTCGTCTGGCCCCGGCCTCTCCCAGGCGCTCTGGCTCTGGCTGAGGAGCTTGCGCAGGCCAGCTGTCTCCCTTGGCGTGGGTGCGTGCGAGTGTCTGTGTGTCTGTCTGTGTGCCTGCCTGTGGCTCGTCTGCTCTCTCAGGAAGGTCGAGGGCGTTGGCGTGGGGGCAAAGGGGGGGCCTCGGTAGTGCGAAGGGGAGGGGCTGAGGCGCTCCGGTCGACCGCGCCTCCCTGGCTTCTGGGTGGGTTTGGGCACCGGACAGGTGCCGGGCAAGTTGGGCGCTCAAGTTTCGCTGCGTCTAGGCCCGCAGGAGGTTCAGAGGCCCCTGGGCCGCGGGGGTTGGGAGGCGGCGGGCGCCGAAGACCGACACCTCAGGGGCCGCGCGGGCCTGAACAGCGAATGGGATCGGGGGGAGGCCCGGCTCAGCGAGCGGGGCCGGGTCTGGAGTGGCCGCGGGTGGGAGGGCGCCGAGACCTCCGCACCCCTCAGCCCAGCCCCCAGGCCCTGCGCGCACGCACGCACGCACGCCCTCCCGGT
>NW_011458239.1:0-506 GCF_000754665.1 Bison bison bison | reverse complement strand
CTTCTGGACACAAAGCCTAGATGAGGTCTATTGGCCTTGCAGTCACTCGAGAGCAATCCCCAGCTTTCCTTCGCAACTCGAATGGAAGATTGGACTTCCCTGGGCCAAACAAGAGGCATCCTGAATTCCCCGTCGTAACTCGAGAATCCCGCCGCAACTCGAGAAAAACCACGTGGTTCCCCCATCATAGCAAGATGAAGCCCTTTCCCCCTACAGCGTCTCAGGAGAAGTCCCACGTTAGGAAATGGAGGTCGAAACGGTACTTGGCACCCTTGATGCGACCCACAAAGTTCCCCGACATCCTGGTCTACCTGGAGAGGAACACCGAGGTTTTCTGGCACCCTTCCTCTGAGCCCCTTCTACCCTCCTGATCTCGATAGGAGGGTCGACTCCCCTGCTTTGTCGGGAAGGGGTTCCCGACCTTCCGGTCGCACCTCAGGATGAGGCCGGTCTCACGACGACCTTCCAGACGTGGCCTCGTGCGTGCTTCCACATTGTGAAGGACC
>NW_011458238.1:0-505 GCF_000754665.1 Bison bison bison | reverse complement strand
TCAGGATGAGGTCGGTCTCACGACGACATTCCAGACGTGGGCTCGTGGGTGGTTCCACATTCCGAAGGACCCCGATTTCCCGGTCCCCTCTTGATAAGAACCCGATGCCCGGACACCTCTTCGAACTCCACCCTGTGAATGAAGTCAACTCGAAGGTGTAGTGACTCGCCCGTGAATCGTCGGCAAAAAAACCCCCCGGTTCCAAACACCGCTCGACAAGTGGCCTGTCTCCCCGGGAACACCTCGAGAGGCAAGCGGAGTTCCATGCCTCAACACAGGACGAGGCCTGACTCTCCTTTCCCAAGTCTGCAGGGACCCTGGGATCGGAGTCTGAAATCAGAGGAACCCTGAGGTTCCTGCCTCAACTGGAGATGAGGCCCTCTTCCAATGCACCTAACCCAGTGGAGTGCCGAGAGGCCCCTCCCACCTCCAGTTTCCCTGACTTCTCAGAGCCACCATGAGAAGCCCCCTGAGGTCACCTGCACAAGTCGAGGGACCCCAGGGT
>NW_011458237.1:9011-10079 GCF_000754665.1 Bison bison bison | reverse complement strand
AAAAGAGCAGATTTAGTTACTGAAATGAGAATGAATAAGATGCCATTGCTACTAAACATACTAAAAAAGGAGGAATTTGGGTATTTACAACAGGAATATCTGTCAACAAAAGTCTCAAACTATGTGAAGCAGTCAAATTGCTAGAATAACAGAGTGACTAAAACAATTTTATATACTGGGGGGAAAAAAACGAACAGATTAATAAAAAAAAGAAGAAGTTGAATTGGTTATCCCATTGTTTGTAAATAAACCCTTAGGACCAGTTTCTTTTAAACCTGTACTATTCAGGTCGGTAGGTGCCCAATATGCTATTGGAGATGAGTGGAGAAAGAACTCCAGAAAGAATGAAGACATGGAGCCAATGCAAAAACAATACCCAGTTGTGCATGTGACTGGTGACAGAAGCAAGGTCCGATGCATCAAAGAGCAATATTGCATAGAAACCTGGAATATGGGGTCCATGAATGAAGGCAAATTGGAAGTTGTTAAACAGGAGATGGCAAGAGTGATCATCGACATTCTAGGAATCAGCAAATTAAAATGGACTGGAATGGGTGAATGTAACTCAGATGACCATGATATCTACTACTGTGGGCAGGAATCCCTTAGAAGAAATGGAGTAGCCATCATGGTCAACAAAAGAGTCCAAAATGCAGTACTTGGATGCAATCTCAAAAACGACAGAATGATTTCTGTTTGTCCAAGGCAAACCATTCAAAATCACAGTAACCCAAGCCTATGCACCAGATAGAAATGCTGAAGAAGCTGAAGTTGAACGGTTCTATGAAGAACCACAAGACCTTTTAGAACTAACAACCGAAAATAAATTATTTTCATTATAGGGGACTGGAATGCAAAAGTAGGAAGTCAAGAAACACCTGTGATAACAGGCAAATTTAGCCTTTAATACAGAATAAAGCAGGGAAAAGGCTATCAGAGTTTGGTTTTCCCTACTTTCTTGAATTTAAGTCTGAATTAGGTAATAAGGAGTTCATGATCGGAGCCACAGTCAGCTCCTGATCTTGTTTTTGCTGACTGTATAGAGCTTCTCCATCTCTGACTGGAAAG
>NW_011458237.1:4388-5114 GCF_000754665.1 Bison bison bison | reverse complement strand
TAGTTTCCTTTGTTGTGCAGAATATTTTAAGTTTAATTAGGCCCCTCAAAATGGATTAAAGATCTAAACATAAGACCAGAAACTATAAAACTCCTAGAGGAGAACATAGGCAAAACATTCTCCGACATACATCACAGTAGGATCGTCTATGACCCACCTCCCAGAATATTGGAAATAAAAGCAAAAATAAGCAAATGGGACCTTATTAAACTTAAAAGCTTCATTTGGTTTAGATCGCAGTGGTTTGGGTCCCCTTTCTGCAGGCCGCAGCATTTTGGATCCAGTTTGTGGTGGAATCTGATCTTTGTGGTTGGGACTGAACCTGTGAGTTTTCAAGCTTTAATGTTTGGGATATTGTGTGCCTGTGGTCTGTCAGATGGTGCTGGATCACTTCTCTATGAAATGCAATGAATTGTCCTGTAATGTGCATTGTGGTGTCTCTGGGTTTGGTACGGCTTCAGGTAGTACCTTTTATAATGTTCATTTTTGTGTTGCCGCTTTGCTGGAGAATAGGTGTGAGTTGTCTTGCACTGAAATTGCTGGTTTCAGCTTGGGGCTTCATTTCCATGTAGGCATGGAACCTTTTGACTTTGTCTTCTTTTTTAAAGTTCATTGGTGTCAGGAGTTCAACAATGATCTAAAGCTGTGGATTAACTTCATGGCCTCTGCATTTTGGAGCTGAGTTACAGTCACATTAAGAATTCTGCATCCTCAGAACAGAGGAGA
>NW_011458237.1:0-382 GCF_000754665.1 Bison bison bison | reverse complement strand
CTGGAAGTTCACAGTTCACATATTGCTGAAGCCTGGCTTGGAGAAATTTGAGCATTGCTTTACTAGCGTGTGAAATAAGTGCAACTGTGAAGAAGTTCGAGCATTCATTGTCATTGCCTTTCTTTGGAATTGGAGTGAAAACTGACCTTTTCCAGTCCTGTGGCCACTGCTGAGTTTTCCACATTTGCTGGCATATTGAGTGCAGCACTTTCACAGCATTATCTTTCAACATTTGAGATAGTTCAACTGAAATTCTATCACCTCCACTAGCTTTGTTCATAGTGAGGCTTTCTAAGGCCCTCTCGATTTCACATTCCAGGATGTTTGGCTCTAGGTGAGTGATCACACCATTGTGATTATCTGGGTCTTGAAAGTCATTTTT
>NW_011458236.1:0-518 GCF_000754665.1 Bison bison bison | reverse complement strand
GAGAAAAACTACTAAAAATTACCAACATATGGAGCCTGAACAACACGCTGCTGAATAACCAACAAAATACACAGAAGAAAATCAAAAAAGAAAATCAAAATTTAGCATAGAAATGAATGAAAATGAAAACACAACAACCCAAAACCTAGTGGGACACTGTAAAAGCAGTCCTAAGGGGAAAGTTCATAGCAATACAGGCATACCTCAAGAAACAAGAAAAAAAGTCAAATAAATAATCTAACCCTACACCTAAAGCAACTAGAAAAGGAAGAAATGAAGAACCCCAGGGTTAGTAGAAGGAAAGAAATCTTAAAAATTAGGGCAGAAATAAATGCAAAAGAAACAAAAGAGACCATAGCAAAAATCAACAAAGCCAAAAGCTGGTTCTTTGAAAGGATAAATAAAATTGACAAACCATTAGCCAGACTCATCAAGAAACAAAGGGAGAAAAATCAAATCAATAAAATCAGAAATGAAACCGGAAAGATCACAACAGACAACACAGAAATACAAAGGAT
>NW_011458235.1:0-513 GCF_000754665.1 Bison bison bison | reverse complement strand
TACAGGAGACGAAGGCCCTCAAACTCGCGATGATGGGGGAGTCTCAGGGTTGTTCTCGAGCGGCGGCCACAGTGTGCGGTTTCTCCCTAGGTACGACGGCGAGGTCAGTGAGCCTCTCGTGGGGCGCCAGGGAAGTCGGGTCTCCATGCGAGTGGCAGGGGGAGCGCGTCATTGCTCTCGAGTCATGGTAGGGAATCTGGCCTCGAGACGTGTTGAAGAAGGTCTCTCGAGGTCTTTCTCGGGTTGAGGCAGAAACCCTGGCTTCCTTGACTTGTGCAGGTGACCTCAGGGGGCTTCTCATGGTGGCTCTGAGAAGTCAGGGAAACTGGAGGTGGGAGGGGCCTCTCGGCACTCCACTGGGTTTGGTGCATTGGAAGAGGGCCTCATCTCCAGTTGAGGCAGGAACCTCAGGGTTCCTCTGACTTCAGACTCTGATCGCAAGGTCCCTGCAGACTTGGGACAGGAGAGTCAGGCCTCGTCTTGGGTTGAGGCATGGAACTCCGCTTGCCTCTC
>NW_011458234.1:0-507 GCF_000754665.1 Bison bison bison | reverse complement strand
AGTATGGTACTGGCACAAAAGACAGAAAATATAGATCAATGGAACAAAATAGAAAGCCCAGAGATAAATCCACGCACCTATGGACACCTTATCTTTGACAAAGGAGGCAAGAATATACAATGGATTAAAGACAATCTCTTTAACAAGTGGTGCTGGGAAAACTGGTCAACCACTTGTAAAAGAATGAAACAAGAACACTTTCTAACACCATACACAAAAATAAACTCAAAATGGATTAAATATGTAAACATGAGACCAGAAACTATAAAACTCCTAGAGGAGAACACAGGCAAAACACTCTCCGACATACATCACAGCAGGATCCTCTATGACCCACCTCCCAAAATATTGGAAATAAAAGCAAAAATAAACAAATGGGACCTAATTAAACTTAAAAGCTTCTGCACAACAAAGGAAACTATAAGCAAGGTGAAAAGACAGCCTTCAGAATGGGAGAAAATAATAGCAAATGAAGCAACTGACAAACAACTAATCTCAAAAATATAC
>NW_011458233.1:0-505 GCF_000754665.1 Bison bison bison | reverse complement strand
AAAATACTTGAGGAGATAATAGTTGAAAAACTTCCCTAAAAATGGGGAAGGAAATAATCACCCAAGTTCAAGAAACCCGGAGAGTCCCAAACAGGATAAACCCAAGGAGAAAACACCCCAAGACACATATTAATCAAATTAACAAAGATCAAACACAAAGAACAAATATTAAAAGCAACAAGGGAAAAACACAAATAACACACAAGGGAATCCCATGAGGATAACAGCTGATCTTTCAATAGAAACTCTTCAAGCCAGGAGGGAATGGCAAGACATACTTAAAATGATGAAAGAAAATAACCTACAGCCCAGATTATTGTACCCAGCAAGGATCTCATTCAAGTATGAAGGAGAAATCAAAAGCTTTTCAGACAAGCAAAAGCTGAGAGAATTCTGCACCACCAAACCAGCTCTCCAACAAATACTAAAGGATATTCTCTAGACAGGAAACACAAAAACGGTGTATAAACTCGAACCCAAAACAATAAAGTAAATGGCAACGGGA
>NW_011458232.1:0-583 GCF_000754665.1 Bison bison bison | reverse complement strand
TTTTTCTCAAAGCGCACATGGAAACCTTTTCCAGGATAGATCACATCCTGGGGCCATAAAAGCTAGCCTTGGTAAAATTCAGAAAAATAGAAATCATTCCAAGCATCTTTTCTGACCACAATGCAGTAAGATTAGATCTCAACTACAGGAGAAAAACTATTAAAAATTCCAACATATGGAGGCTGAACAACACGCTGCTGAATAACCAACAAATCACAGAAGAAATCAAAAAAGAAATCAAAATTTGCATAGAAACGAATGAAAATGAAAACACAACAACCCAAAACCTGTGGGACACGGTAAAAGCCGTCCTAAGGGGAAAGTTCATAGCAATACAGGCACACCTCAAGAAACAATAAAAAAGTCAAATAAATAACCTAACTCTACACCTAAAGCAACTAGAAAAGGAAGAAATGAAGAACCCCAGGGTTAGTAGAAGGAAAGAAATCTTAAAAATTAGAGCAGAAATAAATGCAAAAGAAACAAAAGAGACCATAGCAAAAATCAACAAAACCAAAAGCTGGTTCTTTGAAAGGATAAATAAAATTGACAAACCATTAGCCAGACTCATCAAGAAACAAAG
>NW_011458231.1:0-508 GCF_000754665.1 Bison bison bison | reverse complement strand
AGGCACTGATATCGTGACTGAGCATGCACTGATCATGTGCCGGGAGCTGGGAGGCATTCCACTCTGGACAAAGGTCATGAGGAAGGAGGCTCGGCATACGCAAATGCGGGATCAAGCCTCAGGAGTCCACCCGGATATTCTCGAGCATCTCCCCCCAAAAAAACCGGAGTCTGCCTACTGTATTGCTTTGTGCTCTCACCTCTGATTTCACCAGGGGCTGTCCCCCACCACCATCTCGCTCTCTCTGTCAAAGAGTTAACTTACAGCTCCAATTCATAAAGTTCCTTGTCATTCTTCCCTTTAACTTCCAGCTGAGTCTCCATCTGGAGCGCGGAACCCACCACGCTTACTAATTATGCCTGGGCTGCTAAGACCCACTCGAGAAGGTGTCTAGGGTGAGGCACCTTTCGCTATTCGAGAGGGCGCCTGCGGCCTACGTAAGTGGTGCAAACTTCTTGTCTTTAAGTTTGATTGGTCTTCCGCGTAAACCAAGCTACTCAGTCTCTTT
>NW_011458230.1:0-557 GCF_000754665.1 Bison bison bison | reverse complement strand
GGGTTTTTTCCGGTACGATGCACGGGCGAGTCACTGCCCTTCGTGTTGACTTCATTCACAGGTGGGAGTTCGGAGAGGTGTCCGGGCATCGGGTTCTTATCAAGAGGGGACCGGGAAATCGGGGTGCTTCGCAATGTGGAAGCACCCACGAGGCCACGTTTGGAATGTCGTCGTGAGACCGGCCTCATCCTGAGGTGCGACCGGAAGGTCGGGAACCCCTTCCAGACAAAGCAGGGGAGTCGACCCTCCTGTCGAGATCAGGAGGGTAGAAGGGGCTCAGAGGAAGTGGTGCCGGAAAACCTCGGTGTTCCTCTCCAGGGAGACCGGGATGCCGGGGAACTTTGTGGGGGCGCATCAAGGGTGCCAAGTACCGTTTCGACCTCCCGTTCCTCACGTGGGACTTCTCCTGAGACGCTGTAGCGGGAAAGGGCTTCATCTTGCGATGACGGGGGAACCACGTGGTTTTTCTCGAGTTGCGGCGGGATACTCGAGTTACGACGGGGAATTCAGGATGCCTCTTGTGTTGGCCCAGGGAAGTCCAATCTTCCATTCGAGTT
>NW_011458229.1:0-539 GCF_000754665.1 Bison bison bison | reverse complement strand
TTTTCATACTTGTTAGTCATTTGTCTTACATACTGCGGTGCTCCCGTTTGGTGCATATATATTTTATAATTGTTATATCTTCTTCTTGGATTGATCCTTTGATCATTATGTAGTGACCTTCTTTGTTCTCTTTTTCACTAGCCTTTGTTTTAAAGTCTATTTTATCTGATATGAGTATTGCAACTCCTGCTTTTTTTTGGTCCCTATTTGCATGGAACATCTTTTTCCAGCCCTTCACTTTCAGTCTGTATGTGTCCCCTGTTTTGAGGTGGGTCTCTTGTAGACAATATATGTAGGGGTCTTGTTTTTGTATCCATTCATCCAGTCTTTGTCTTTTGGTTGGGGCATTCAACCCATTTACGTTTAAGGTAATTACTGATAAGTATGATCCCGTTGCCATTTACTTTATTGTTTTGGGTTCGAATTTATACACCTTTTTTGTGTTTCCTGTCTAGAGAATATCCTTTAGTATTTGTTGGAGAGCTAGTTTGGTGGTGCAGAATTCTCTCAGCTTTTGCTTGTCTGAAAAGCTTTTGATT
>NW_011458228.1:0-507 GCF_000754665.1 Bison bison bison | reverse complement strand
TTGGGTGTGTGTGTGTGTGTGTGTGTGTGCGCGTGCGTGCGTGCGTGCGTGCGGGGGAGGGGAGGGGCGCTACTATCACTGATAGGTATGTTCACCAATCTGTCGAATGCCAATATAAAAGTCAGTTCTTGGTTGCTGAAGGGTAAATTCTTGGTATTAATAGAAGGTATGTGGAATGAAATCGCATTTCTGAAGGAAAACGACGTCGTTCTTTCTTCCAGGGGGCAGTTTCAGGATGGGAGAAGCAAAGGAATGGGTACAGAATGGGATAAGGAGGTTGTAGGGAAAGTGGACCCCCAGAAAAGAGTGTTGTGCCTAGCACAAGGTTTCTTGAGAGGTTGAACTGCCTTTGCTAATGGATTTTAAGTTTCTTTACCTCTTCCGTGATCTCTTCTAGGTTGACCTAGAACAGAAATCTTTTGTTAGCTTTGGCTAAGTGGAGAAGTATTGCTTCACGGTGACTTGTGTGATCCTACCTGACTGTTCTAAACCCTTTTGATATCTATG
>NW_011458227.1:0-572 GCF_000754665.1 Bison bison bison | reverse complement strand
GGACCGCAGCCCATCAGGCTTCTCTGTCTATGGGATTTACCAGGCAAGGATACTGGAGTGGTTTTGTCCATTCCGTTTTTCCACGGGGGATCTTCCCGACCCAGGGGATGAACCCTGGTCTTCTGGACTGCAGACAGATTCTCTACCGACTGAGCTAACCAGGAAAGTTTTTAAAAAGTAGACCAAAAAAATAAAATAAAAAAAAATACTCGGAAACCGACAAATCTGCAGACAGGTTTAGTATGAGACCCTTAGGGCGCCCTTCTTGGGTTGTAAGGGACCCCAACCCCCAGTCTAATTCCTCCTGAAACCTTCTACTCTGGCTAAACTAAGGACCCGTGGGTTTCAGACAGGCTTCACTCACTTACCTGTGTGCGCCAGGGCCCATAAATGAACCAGGAGTGAAGGGAGCCCCGGGCAGGTGAGGTGAAAGGTCAGGGCAGCAAGAAGGGCAGGTCAGAAGCAGCAAGCCTCCTTCCCCCTCTCTGGGAGCTGGATTCCTCAGCTTTACAAGGAAGACAGGGAGAAGCAGCTGGTGGGAAGGGGTCCTTCTGACACTGGTTCAGCCTAGC
>NW_011458226.1:0-540 GCF_000754665.1 Bison bison bison | reverse complement strand
CGTGGGTAGAGCCGGTATGGAAAAAGAAATATGGAGGGTTCCCGAAAAGGAAACTAAAAAAGTGAAAGTAGCCTATGGTCCAGCAGTCCGACTCCCAGGCATAGATCCACCCACGGTATAAGTGAACAAGATAGATGCCCCCGTTTGGGCACATCTATCTGTGCGTGCGCGCGCACATGCGCATGCGCGATCGCCTCGAGGCAGGGGGTGGGGCGGGGGCCGGGGCTCTGGCTGGAGTCGGTGCAAGCCCCGGGATTGCCTGAGGCAAGCCAAAGGAGCCCCAGGTGGAGACGGGACTGCCGGTCGTCGGGTGTCCTGGAAGCCGAATGCGAATGCGGAGGGGCTCGCGGGCCGCGCGGAGGCAACCCAGGTCTGCATCGGAAGTCGGGGCCCCGGCCACCCGCTCCCCGCGGCCCGGGAGGGGCTGGGGCTGCGGGGGGGATCCAAGAATCGGGACGCGCGGCGGGGGCTAAAGGACCTCTTCTGGTAGGCAAAAAGCCTCGAGCACCCGGGATTCCCAGGTGGTCTCCCATCCAAGAT
>NW_011458225.1:0-510 GCF_000754665.1 Bison bison bison | reverse complement strand
AAGTCACTAGTCACTACAGTCGCTGAACCTTCAACACACCCTAAAAAGGGGTCAGGGTGGAGATCAGGAATAAGGACCTCTAGGCTCTGGGAAAAACTGTCAGAATAAGACTTCAGATAGTTAGTTCAGAAGATTTCATGAGCCCAAAAAGCAGTAAAAATCATTAACAGAGATATCTACTCCTTGTGACTAGCAGCAACCTTCTTTCAAAATATGTGCTTGATCACATGTATCCCCCTTCACCAAACTCACCCATATAATACAACTTTCACTGCTACCTCTCTGGAGCAACTCCTCGGAACTATCTGAGACACTGTCTCCCAGGCTATAGTCCTCATTTGGCCCAAAATAAAGCTTAACTCACAACTCTTATGTTGTGCTTTTTTTTTTCCATTTGGCTGTAACATCAGTTCAACAATTTCCAAGATTTTGCCACATTTGCTTGATCTTACTTAAATTATCTTAAAAGCAAATCCTCTATGTTCTTTACAATGTATCTCTTTAAAAAAA
>NW_011458224.1:0-502 GCF_000754665.1 Bison bison bison | reverse complement strand
GCTCTCGAGTGACTGCAGGCCCAACTAGACCTCATCTAGGCTTGTGTCCAGAAGCCACTGTCCCTCTCCAGGGGCGACCGGGATCTCGGGGTTGCATTCCAGACGCACCCGGGGAGACAGGCATTCATCTCGAGTGGAAGCAAAGAACCCCGCTCTGCTCTCGAGTCGCGACGGGTATCTCTTGGAGCTCACTGGGTGGACTAAAGGGAGTCAAGCCTCCTGAGGCGTTTGGAGAGAGGTCGCGAGGTTGGCCTCTGGGCCATGCAGGAGACGAAGGCCCTCATCTCCGCGATGACGGGGGCGTCTCGGGGTGGTTCTCGAGCGGCGGCCCCAGGGTGCGGTTTCTCACGAGGTACCACGGCGAGGTCAGTGAGCCTCTCGTGGGGCGCCAGGGAAGTCGGGTCTCCATGCGAGTGGCGAGGGGGAGCGCGTCATTGGTCTTGAGGCATGGTAGGGGAATCTGGCCTCGAGACGTGCTGAAGAAGGTCTCTCGAGGTCTTTC
>NW_011458223.1:0-520 GCF_000754665.1 Bison bison bison | reverse complement strand
GCCCCAGCCCCCAGGCCCCCGCGCGCACGCACGCACGCACGCACGCCTCCGGTCAATGGGGGGTCCTGGAGCCCCTCGGGCCCCCGGGCCGGCCAGGCGCTTGCTGGTCTGGTGTTGGCTGTGTTCGGGGGGTGGGGGGCGGGGGGGCCGGCGTCAGCAGGCTGGAGTCCGGTCGCGGGTCGTGCGGCTCAAGTACAGCATGCCCCGCGACGAGAGGTGCGGCCCGTTGGCCCGACCTGCAGGGCAGAGCGAAAGGGAGGCGAAGCGCAAGGCTCTTAGGGCGCCCCGAGCCAACCGCCACCGTCTCAGGCCGTATCAGCCTGAAGGCGCCCGATCTCGTCTGATCTCGGAAGCTAAGCAGGGTCGGGCCTGGTTAGTATCTTGGATGGGAGACCACCTGGGAATCCCGGGTGCTCGAGGCTTTTTGCCTACCAGAAGAGGTCCTTTAGCCCCCGCCGCGCGTCCCGATTCTTGGATCCCCCCCGCAGCCCCAGCCCCTCCCGGGCCGCGGGGAGCGGGT
>NW_011458222.1:0-544 GCF_000754665.1 Bison bison bison | reverse complement strand
AAGAGTGCATGTTGGATCATTTGATGACCTTCATGATTTTGAATGTGGAGGAAGATATACTGAAGGACTAGGGGACAGGAGAAGGGACGAGTGAGCTGGTAGAAAGCTCTTTTATTTAAAATTTGATGGCTAGTGGGAAAAGTAATCACCCACACCTAAGATCTGCCATCTTGTTAAACACTACCATTTTAAGACTGGAATTAAACAAGGGAAACTAACCTTGAAGATAATACCAAAGGGTCGTTATAGATAAATTTGTTTAATAGTTATCAGAAGGTCTTCTGTACTAGCAAGCTTTTTTCAGCAGAATGTTTGGTTGGGAAATAAGGAGTTAGGAAAATGAAAGAATAATAGTTCCTGTATGTAAAGACTTTATCTTGCCTTGGAGTGAGTTACAGTTATAGGAGTTGTGGTTTTTGGTGAGGAGCTTTGCCCTCCCTGATAGAAGGTTTTGTTTCGCACCCTACTTTCCCTCTTATTTTTTTTTGAGAGTAGAAAGATATATTTAGAAGTTCTTTTATAAAGGAAGATAATGCACACTTTT
>NW_011458221.1:0-534 GCF_000754665.1 Bison bison bison | reverse complement strand
AAAGAACCACGCTCTGCTCTCAAGTCGCGAAGGGTATCTCTTGGAGCTCACTGGGTGGACTAAAGGGAGTCAAGCCTCCTGAGGCTTTGGAGAGAGGTCGAGAGATTGGTCTCTAGGCCATACAGGAGACGAAGGCCCTTAACTCGCGATGATGGGGGAGTCTCGGTGTTGTTCGCAAGCGGCGGCCCCAGTGTGCGGTTTCTCCCTAGGTACGACGGCGAGGGTCAGTGAGCCTCTCGTGGGGCGCCAGGGAAGTCGGGTCTCCATGCGAGTGGCGAGGGGGAGCGTGTCATTGCTCTCGAGTCATGGTAGGGGAATCAGGCCTCGAGACGTGCTGAAGAGGGTCTCTCGAGGTCTTTCTCGGGTTGAGGCAGAAACCCTGGCGTCCCTCGGCTTGTGCAGGTGACCTCAGGGGGCTTCTCATGGTGGCTCTGAGAAGTCAGGGAAACTGGTGGTGGGAGGGGCCTCTCGGGACTCCACTGGGTTTGGTACATTGGAAGAGGGCCTCATCTCCAGTTGAGGCAGGAACCTCAG
>NW_011458220.1:0-546 GCF_000754665.1 Bison bison bison | reverse complement strand
AAGATCGTAGCCCTGTGCCGCTACAGCGTCTCAGGAGAAAATCCGACTTTGGAATTGGAGTTCGAAACGTACTGTCACCCTTGATGCGACCCACAAGTGCCCCGACATCCCGGTCTCCCTCGAGAGGAACACCGAGGTTTTCCGGCACCACTTCCTCTGAGCCTCTTCTACACTCCTGATCTGGACAGGAGGGTCGACTCTTCTGCTTTGACTGGAAGGGGTTCCCGACCTTCCGGTCGCACCTAAGGATGAGACCGGTCTCACGACGACATTCCAGACGTGGCCTCGTGGTTGGTTCCACATTCCGAAGGACCCCGATTTCCCGGTCCCCTCTTGATAAGAACCCGATGCCCGGACACCTCTTCGAACTCCACCCTGTGAATGAAGTCAACGAGAAGGGGTAGTGACTCGCCCGTGCATCGTCGGGAAAAGAACCCCAGGTTCCAAATACCCCTCGACAAGTGGCCTGTCTCCCCGGGAACACCTCGGGAGGCCAGCGGAGTTCCATGCCTCAACACAAGACGAGGCCTGACTCTCTTTCCAAGA
>NW_011458219.1:0-500 GCF_000754665.1 Bison bison bison | reverse complement strand
CGCCTAGATTGGAAGATAGCAGAACAACAATGTAAAAAGATTACTTCTACTTGAATTTAAGAATACATCTATACTGGGAAGAGGGGTGGGAGAGACAAAGGGTAGAAGTAGAAGCAGATGTAGAAGAAAAGAACTATATTGGTTCAATAAACTCAGGTAATTAATTTGAGACAACAAATAAATAAATCAACAAATGCTCCATTTTTGTCTTCCGAAAAAAGAAATCATTGACAAATCCTTACTAACAATTTTTAAATTGGTCCATTAATATATTTTTTACTAAAAGAAAAAGTTATAATATTACATATTGAATATATCATAATTGTAGTCATCTAATACACTCCTCCGCTGAGATATCTAACATGTCTTCATCTGTATTCTCTTCTACCTCTGGCAAGTTGCCCCAAAGTAGGAAATTTACACCTGAAAACAAAAGGTCACAAAATTATTTTGTGCTGACTACTGTCACAACTCAGAACAAGATATACAAAACCTTTTAT
>NW_011458218.1:0-577 GCF_000754665.1 Bison bison bison | reverse complement strand
TCTGGAGCGCGGAACCCACCACGCTTACTAATTATGCCTGGGCTGCTAAGACCCACTCGAGAAGGTGTCTACGGTGAGGCACCTTCCGCTCTTCGAGAGGGCGCCTGCGGCCTACGTAAGTGGTGCAAACTTCTTGTCTTGAAGTTTGATTGGTCTCCCGCGTAAACCAAGCTACTCAGTCTCTTTTCTCCACCGAATTTTCCTACTGAGCTATCCTCATACTATTATCTTGACATTTCTGATTAGCATATAAATTGTCGCCTTGGCCATCTCTCCTTCGAATACCCTGGATCAGCTGGGGCTGGTCCCTGGCAGGTGGCGCCCGAACAGGGACCTCAGGAGGCAATACTCAAAGAGCTGAGCAGACACGAACCACGCAATCAGCAGGCAATAGCATGGGGCTCAGCAGTGACGAATCATGCTGCTCAACTGGCAATAATCAAGCAGGGGACCAGGCAGGAATCACGCAGCTCAGCGGGCAATTGCCAAGCAGATGAGCCGACAGGAATCACGCAGCTCAGCAGGCCCTGATTACGTGACTCTGCAGGCACTGATCACGTGGCTGATCAAGTACAGA
>NW_011458217.1:0-515 GCF_000754665.1 Bison bison bison | reverse complement strand
ACCTCTTTCGGAGAAAGGAGTTAACCTAGAGTTCTAGTTAATAATAATTCCTGGGCGTGATAAGAGTGTTTTAACCTACAAACTCCTCTGAAGGTTCTCTAGCCTGCCTGACAGGCTCGTCCGGCCACATGTGATTGCTCACAGCCTCCCAACCGTGAGAGGCACGAGATGCTTTAAACCCTCTAAAAACAGGTTCTTTAGAGAAGTTAGAAAACTATAAGTATAAGTATAGTGGGCTGATTAGAAATTGTATTGGTGAAGGGTTTTTCATTTGTTGAGCCAATGTTTGTTGCTACGTCTCCACATCCCCTGCCCTTACACACATTAATGAATGTATAGAAGAAATAAGTATTAACCTTTGATATTAATCACGTTAGACCTTAGGCTAAGTAAATTCTTTCCTTAACTAAAACCCACTACACCGTCACCCTATAGGAATGTAACTTTATTTGGGTGGTGTCTGTTTTAAGAATAATCACCCCTGGAGAAATAAGTGTCCTGGTTGACTGACTGTT
>NW_011458216.1:0-500 GCF_000754665.1 Bison bison bison | reverse complement strand
GAGTCAGGCCTCGTCTTGGGTTGAGGCATGGAACTCCGCTTGCCTCTCGAGGTGTTCCCGGGGAGACAGGCCACTTGTCGAGCGGTATTTGGAACCTGGGGTCTTTTCCCGACGATGCACGGGCGAGTCACTGCCCCTTCGTGTTGACTTCATTCACAGGGTGGAGTTTGAAGAGGTGTCCGGGCATTGGGTTCTTATCAAGAGGGGACCGGGAAATCGGGGTCCTTCGGAATGTGGAACCACCCACGAGGCCACGTCTGGAATGTCGTCGTGAGACCGGCCTCATCCTGACGAGTGACCGGAAGGTCGGGAACCCCTTCCAGACAAAGCAGGGGAGTCGACCCTCCTTTCCAGATCAGGAGGGTAGAAGGGGCTCAGAGGAAGTGGTGCCGGAAAACCTCGGTGTTCCTCTCGAGGGAGACTGGGATGTCGGGGAACTTTGTGGGTCACATCAAGGGTGCCAAGTACCGTTTCGACCTCCAATACCTAACGTGGGACTT
>NW_011458215.1:0-500 GCF_000754665.1 Bison bison bison | reverse complement strand
TCTGGCCTCCAGACGTGTTGAAGAAGGTCTCTCGAGGTCTTTCTCGGATTGAGGCAGGACACCCTGGGTTCCCCTTGACTTGTGCAGGTGACCTCAGGGGGCTTCTCATGGTGACTCTGAGAAGTCAGGGAAACTGGAGGTGGGAGGGGCCTCTCGGCACTCCACTGGGTTTGGTGCATTGGAAGAGGGCCTCACCTCCAGTTGAGGCAGAAACCTCAGGGTTCCTCTGATTTCAGACTCCGATCCCAGGGTCCCTGGACACTTGGGAAAGGAGCGTCAGGCCTCGTCTTGTGCTGAGACATGGAAATCCGCTTGCCTCTCGAGGTGTTCCCGGGGAGACAGGCCACTTGTCGAGTGGTATTTGGAACCTGGGGGTCTTTTCCCGACGATGCACGGACGAGTCACTGCCCCTTCGTGTTGACTTCATTCACAGGGTGGAGTTCGAAGAGGTGTCCGGGCATCGGGTTCTTATCAAGAGGGGACCGGGAAATCGGGGTCCT
>NW_011458214.1:0-500 GCF_000754665.1 Bison bison bison | reverse complement strand
AAAGCCAAAAAGACTGGTTACTTTGAAAAGAAATAAATAAAATTAGACAAACCATTAGCCAGACTCATACAAGAAACAAAGAGAGAAAAATCAAATCAATAAATTAGAAATGAAAATGGAGAGATCACAACAGACAACACAGAAATACAAAGGATCATAAGAGACTACTATCAGCAATTATATGCCAATAAAATGGACAACGTGGAAGAAATGGACAAATTCTTAGAAAAGTACAACTTTCCAAAACTGGACCAGCCAGGAAGAAATAGAAAATCTTAACAAACCCATCACAAGCACGGAAATTGAAACTGTAATCAGAAATCTTCCAGCAAACAAAAACCCAGGTCCAGATGGCTTCACAGCTGAATTCTAACAAAAATTTAGAGAAGAGCTAACACCTATCCTGCTCAAACTCTTCCAGAAAACTGCAGAGGAAGGTAAACTTCCAAACTCATTCTATGAGGCCACCATCACCCTAATACCAAAACCTGACAAAGATG
>NW_011458213.1:0-517 GCF_000754665.1 Bison bison bison | reverse complement strand
CTCTTGAGGCGCGACGGGTATCCTTGGAGCTCACTGGGTGGACTAAAAGGGAGTCAAGCCTCCTGAGGCGTTGGAGAGAGGTCGAGAGATTGGTCTCTAGGCCATACAGGAGACGAAGGCCCTCAAGTCGCGATGACGGGGGAGGCTCGGGTTGTCTCGAGCGGCGGCCCAGTGTGCGGTTTTTCGCGAGGTACGACGGCAAGGTCGGTGAGCCTCTCGTGGGGCGCCAGGGAAGTCGGGTCTCCATGCGAGTGGCGAGGGCGAGCGCGTCATTGCTCTCGAGCCATGGTAGGGTGCCGGGGACCAGCCACGGCTGATCCAGGGTATTCGAAGGAGAGACTGCTTAGGCGAAGATCAGGAAACAACTGCTTAATTAAATGTTAATTAAGGATGTAAAGTGTAATAGAATGAGGATAGCTCAGTGAGGAAATTCAGTGGAGAAAAGAGGCAGAATAATTCAGCCAGAAGGTAAGAGAAAGAACGACATGGTGAGACCAAGTTTCGGTGAACAAGGCCC
>NW_011458212.1:0-523 GCF_000754665.1 Bison bison bison | reverse complement strand
TGCGACCCACAAAGTTCCCCGAAATCCCGGTCTCCCTCGAGAGGAACACTGAGGATTTCCGGCACCCCCTCCTCTGAGCCCTTTCTCCCCTCCTGATCTGGACAGGAGGGTCGACTCCCCTGCTTTGTCTGGAAGGGGTTCCCGACCTTCCGGTCGCACCTCAGGATGAGGCCGGTCTCACGAAGACATTCCAGACGTGGCCTCGTGGGTGGTTCCACATTCCGTAGGACCCCGATTTCCCGGTCCCCTCTTGAGAAGAACCCGATGCCCGGACACCTCTCCGAACTCCACCCTGTGAATGAAGTCCACACGAAGGGGCAGTTTTTCCGTGCACCGTTCGGAAAAACACCCCAGGTTCCAAATACAGCTCGACAAGCGGCCTCTCTCCCCAGGGACATCTCGAGAGGCAAGCGGAGTTCCATGCCTCAACCCAAGACGAGGCCTGACTCTCCTGTCCCCAGTCTGCAGGGACCCTGCGATCGGAGTCTGAAATCAGAGGTACCCTGCGGTTCCTGCCTCAACT
>NW_011458211.1:0-613 GCF_000754665.1 Bison bison bison | reverse complement strand
TCTTGGGTGTGTGTGTGTGTGTGTGTGTGTGTCACGTGCGTGCGTGCGTGCGGGGAGGGGGAGGGGCGCTACTATCACTGATAGGTATGTTCACCAATCTGTCGAATGCCAATATAAAAGTCAGTTCTTGGTTGCTGAAGGGAAATGTATGACTTGGTATTAAAAGAAGATATGTGGCATGAAATCGCATTTTCTGAAGGAAAACGACGTCGTTCTTTCTTCCAGGTGGCAGTTTCAGGATGGGAGAAGCAAAGGAATGGGTACAGAATGGGATCAGGAGGTTGTAGGGAAAGTGGACCCCCAGAAAAGAGTGTTGTGCCTAGCACAAGGTTTCTTGAGAGGTTGAACTGCCTTTGCTAATGGATTTTAAGTTTCTTTACCTCTTCCGTGATCTCTTCTAGGTTGACCTAGAACAGAAATCTTTTGTTAGCTTTGGCTAAGTGGAGAAGTATTGCTTCACGGTGACTTGTGTGATCCTACCTGACTGTTCTAAACCCTTTTGATATGTATGCACTGCTGCTGCTGCTGCTGCTGCTGCGAAGTCGTTTCAGTCGTGTCCGAGTCTGTGTGACCCCATGGACGGCAGCCCACCAGGCCCCGCAGTCCCTGGGGT
>NW_011458210.1:0-507 GCF_000754665.1 Bison bison bison | reverse complement strand
ATTGTTTGTTGGGGGCCTTGGCCAGAGGCAGAAACCACCGAGGTGGAGTGGAGGGACCAAGGTGGACGCGCAGGTGCGTTTTGTGTTGGAGGGGGGGAGGGTTGCCCAAGGGCAGCATCCATCCGAGTTCAGGGCGGGCACGCAGCTGTGGGCTCAGGAGTGTGTGTCGCGGGAATCCAAGAAGGGCAGGCTCTAGACTGCTTCTTCAGTGCGCCGACCCAGATGTGTTTCTCGGGGTCTTGAAGCAGGCCAAGCCCCCGAGGCGGGTTCAGTGCCGGGAGTGACCTGCCGGATCAGGGCTTTGTCCTGGCGAGGGACCAAGGGCAGGACACAGCGAAGTGGGCGGGTAGGGAGCGAGCTGGAGGCTCCCGGTGGTTTCTTGGCCAGGTGCTTGAACGAAGGCAGGAGCCAGCCTGCTTCAGTGCAGGCATCGGGCGGTGGGCTCAGGCGTGTTTGTCAGGGTCTTGCCCAAGGACAGGAAGGAGCCAGCCTGGTTCAGTGCAGGCA